>NC_140959.1:35872023-36117023 GCF_014529385.1 Adiantum capillus-veneris
ACAAAATCTTTCTCTGTGTGGGAAGATTAATTATAGGGGAAGGGTTTCTGGCAGATGTAAATCCCTACAGAGTAGCAAAATCCAATTTGGGAGGCTTTTAGGAGTAGGTTGGTGGCGAGTACGACGGGGGTAAAGAGGGCCCATGCCGCCGCCGAAAGCGGCCCCGTTTTACTAGTGCAGATAGAAAATGGTTGAGACCGTACTTCACGCCAAGTTTCCAAGGCTCTAGATGGTGCATATTTGGAGTCTTAAAATTAATTATATTTTACTTCCTTGAAGCCATTTAGGAGGCTTGAAAAATTAGGAAAATGTAGGTTCCCTAGAGAGGGACACACACATCCCTTAGTCACTCAAATCCATCGGCTCACGGCTCGATATGAATTTTACCATCCCCTTCACTTTGACAGAAACTTTTTTGTCTTGGCAGCCCTCGCCGACTTCTTCTATTTTAGAGCATGTGCCCTTCTGAGCCATTTCATGGCGATTTGCCTTTCGTGCCGGCTTCGATCGTTGATCACACGAAAAAACACCTTTTCTTCTCTCCCTTTCCAATTCTCTCCTCTTTCTCAAAGCCAAAGAAAAACCTTCTTCTCAAAAACAGTGCCCTCACACTTCTTTTTCCTTTCTCTTCTTATTTCCCAAACTTGCTTAAAAAGGTTTCCTTGAGCAATAGCGCCTGACGCTATTGCCTCTTATAAAGCCCACAAACCTTTTTTTTAAACTTAGTTGTTGGATCTCACCCCCTTTCTTTTTCCCAATCCAACCACCACTTATCTTTTACATTTATAGCAAAGAAAGCTCTCCGGGTTTAAAGCTGGCAAAGGGTAGCTTGACGAGGCAAGTCACCAAAGTGGAAAAAAGTTGAGTTCGCTCCCCTACAATGATTGAGTTCGCTCCCCTACAATGTGGGTGCATCTTGTTGCCCCTGACTCGGATCGGTGACCCGTAAATTTTGCTGACTCCCCATGTCACGTGCAATTTTCCACAACTTGGGCTAGCTTAAAAAGATCCTTGACAACGTGTCTACCACGTGGTCCAGTGAGCACGTTCCTAACCCCTAGCAAATATTCCACAGGCTATAACTTTCCCATTCGAAGCCCGATTGACAATCCAAAAATACCGGCATGCTCCACAGCTTGAGATTTACACGGATATCCACTGATCCCAATTTTGGACATCTATCTGTACCTGCTTGCCCCTCGGGGATCTGCAAAGCATTCCATATTCAGACAATCATAACTTTCACACCAGGTCTCCGTTTGAGAAGTCGTTTGGACCAACTTGCAAAGCATCTTGAAGACCATATTCTAGAGCACCAAATCAGCATCTAGGGCACCTTTACCTATCGTCCCAATTGGACCATTTTGGGGCCGTTTTGACCAAAAAACCATGTTAGACATACACTTCCACTATCATTTGCCTACCCAGGTCCTCCACATTGACCTTGGCCCTTTGTCATGCACCTCTTAGCAACCATGGCTAGGCATAGAGCGTTTCCTCGCACAAACCGACTTTGGCTGCATGAACGTTGATAGACCGCTTTTGGCGTGTACAAAGTAGCATGTATATGCATGAACATATGTATAAAGGGATGTAAATACATGCATTTGGGAGATTTGAAAAGTGGTTTCAAGTTTTAAAAAAGATGCAATGTGTAAAAATTTTAAATAGTCATGCTTGCGTGTCGACCGTCAGACACATGTACATGCATGGAAAGGGTGTCGACACCTTAGATATGGTTCCAAGTGGCTTCTTTTGGTTCTAGGGAATGTATTTGAACTTTGTAGAATGAAAATAATTCAAATGGGAGGTGTGGACATTCCTTGGCGTGCCCAATGTTACCATATACATGTGGTAGTGATGTGTGTGAACACACTAGGACCCCCGGGGCATTTTTTTCCTCTTTAGGAGGATTTTTCCCCCGTGCATTGTATATACGCCCATCACTCTAGGGCTATCCATCTTTCCATTGCATACTAAGAAACACACTCTCTATTGTGTTCCTTGAGATCCTTCGTCTTCTCCAAGCTGTGTGCGTTTCTCTGCAACCCTAATTCCAACAATTGGTATCAGAGCAGGTTGCGTTAGTAACCAGCTGCTCCAGTACACGCCTGCTCACTTTCTTCGATTTCAGTGAGTTTTGGCGAGTGTTCGCAGGTCGACAAATATTTTGGGTGAGCTCATAGGGTCTACTCAGATTTTTGATTCGGGCTCATTTTCGCCTCTGTTTCCACTACAAGCAGGTCTGCACATGCAATTTTGTCATTTTATGCAGAATTTTTGTCAGTGCCGTTTTCTGCATAACAGGTGCCTTATAGTCTTCTACGGCTTGTGTTATATAGCACGTGTTGTTCCCGCTCCGTTTCTCCTATTTTTGAGCAGTTTTCACATCAAGTGCAACATTTACCATGGCTCACAGCAACACAGATGTGTTCAAGATGTTTGCTGCGAGGACAGGTTGGATGGGGACAACTACCCTATGTGGGCTTATATGATGCAACATGTTCTTGTGTCAAAGGGCATCTAAAACATTGTGCTGGGGATTGATGTACGTCCTGGTTCTGAGGATGTAGACGATGTTGAGGATGTTGTAGGTCTTGCTGCAAGGATTGCTGCTATTAGAATTGTTTTGCCTACGATAGAACAAGCTCGTTGGGATGTAAAGGATGTGTGGGCTCATGCATTGATTGCGTTGTCTGTGAAGAGCACCATTTTTCCTCACATCCGTTCAACAAAATCTGCAAAATAGGCTTGGGATATTTTGGCTGGTCTTTATGCAAGTCGCAATGAGGCTAAAATTGCTTTGCTGCGTAAGAGCTGGAGTCAAAGATTATGCATGAGGAAGATGATATGGACACTTTCCTTGCTAGTGTCAAGGATATCAATGAGCAACTTATTTCTGCAGGTGAAGTCATTTCAGACAGTTCCCTTGTGCAGATTGTTCTTGATGCCTTACCAGATTCTTACCAGACTTTTGCTAGTACTTGGAGACTTATGACCCAAGGAAATCCAGAAGTTGTCAAGTTTGATGCATTATGCACATTGCTGTTGCAAGAGTCACTTTCCAGAAAAAAACAGGACTAGATAGCGTGCAGTTGAACATGCTTTTATTGCTTCTCAAAGAAAGGGTGGTAAGCAATGCAGCCACTTCTTATGGTTCTGTTGTGAGTGGAAAAAATTATGTTTCTAATGCTTCTCCTCGCAACACTTCGTTTGGCGATTCTGGTGATAAGGGCAAAAAGAAAATGCGTTGCCATTATTGTAAAGCTAATGATCACTTGACCAAGTTGTGTCCTAAGTTGAAGACCAAAGAGGCTAAGAAGAAAGAGGGTGGTTCCACTGCAAATGCTGGTTCCACTACAAATGCAACCATTGTTGAGTCTTCTGTCCATGATGCATGCCTTTTAGTTGCTGCAGATTCACATGTGTGGTATTTCGACAGCGGTGCTACAAAGCTGTTGACTGCCGTGTCAACAACACAACATAACTTAAGTTTCGTACCAAAGTCTTATCTTTTGCGAGTTATGAAATGCTGCGGATTATGGCTATAAACATCATTTGTAATGAGTAGTTATTCTAGTTTCAGAAGCCGGGGTGCAATGGCACTTCCAGATTGTAAATACAAAGCCATTTGACCCTTTCAACCCCATTTTTGGTTAAACCTAAGGTAGCCTTAGTATATAAGGTACCTGGGTCATTTTGTAAAGGAGACTTTAATCATAATCAAAACTTTAGCGCTGCCGTCTACTGTGTATGAGAGAGAAAGAGAGTGAGCGTGAGCTTTATCCTCTCGCTATGCTCGGCTCGCTCAACACATTGGAGATCCGACTGCACCATTGTTGTAGGCTCAAGGAGAGCTACGCGACAACGCCAAGCATTCCACGCGAGACGAAGCGCACACACCGACGTATCTACGAGCTATTTGTGGCCATAAGTGTATCAAACGATGTCTGTTTTCTGCGTGCTAGTAGTCTATAGAATCGTGGCGACATAAGCTAGGCATAGGTACTCATAAATTTCAGTTTCGGGCACTTTCAAAATTCTTCTCTGTCATCCTATGCCTTTTTTGCAGATGGGTTTAGAGTGAGGGTTTTGAGTGTAGAAGCTTAGGGACAGGTGTATCCTAGTGAGGGGATGGTGTTCCTTAAGTTTCGTACGAATCTGGCATGATTAGGTGAGTTACCTTCCATATGTGTGTATGTGGCTAGGTGGTGTAGTTGAGAGTAGTGAGGTTCTTGATTGTGGTTTAGTTGGCATTGCAGAGTGTTGTATGTGTAGGATGGTCTCAGCCTAACAAGCTAAAGAGATTTGCTCTATGTACCTATCGTGTCATCTGTGTCCTCGATTGACATTATGTTGATCTAGGTAGTGTTTGCATGCACTTCATGGGTGTGTGAGTCGCTCCTCCAACATTGGCGCCGTTGCCGGGGACACAAGGACCTAAGTAGGTTTTCTACTAACACTTGTGTGATGGTTGCTTGATTTAGTTTCGGCTAAAGAAAGCATTTTCTTAAGTGGATCCGGAAGAGGATATTCCACGATCAAGTGGATAGCCAGGAAGCGCGTGTCTTGCCGAGGGTCTGTGACTAGATAGGTTTAGTGAGGATGTGTGGATTAGAGTATTTGTTGGTGGTCGAGTGATTTGTGAGGTGATAAAAGCGTTTATTAGTCCGTGTGTGGCACTGAAGCGTTTTTCTACTCATAGATGCAAAACCCCATATGATTTGTAGGAGTAGCTTTAGGTAAGTGATCCGATTCTGATCTAGAGCTATTCAACACTGAATTATTTGCTAAAGTGCTTGATTGCATTTGAAATCACAAAAAAGTATGCTTTTGAGGGTAAAAATGCATTAAACAAGCTTTTGTGGATATTTTTGTATGACTGACTGATGCTGTGCATATGAAAGAGCATTTGCAAGGGTTTTGTGAAGAAAACCTACAATTCTGTAAACATAGATATCCTACGCGTAGGATATCTCAAGGGGGTTCTGGAGACCAAATTTGAAAATTTTGACTGCGCCAGTGTGTTCAGAGGATAGGTTTTACCCTAGTAACATATTGACTTGGGTGTTTTTCCCTATTTTTGTTGACCAAAAGCAAAAAGGCGGAGTCAGAAAACGTAAACTTTCAGAAAAGGCTTAAATTGAGTGATTTTTGCATAATTTTGCAATTGTGAAGCATACTTGCACTTGCTGAGAGCATAAGGAAGCATCCGGGACACTTCAGTCTAAAAAAATAAGCAGTAGACATCCTACGTGTAGGATGTCTACAGGGTGATCTGGTGGAAATTTTGAAATTCTGAGGTTACCAATGTGTTTAGAAGGTAGGTTTTACCCTATTTTCACCTGGAAAGTGGGATCTTGACCATATCTTGACAGGATAAGGCTAGATAGACTGAAATTGCCAGACATCCTACCCAATTTGCGCCAAAACATTATTTTGAGACCAAAACCATAGGGTGTCTTCATGTGCATGTTATACATGATGTTTTGAGTGCATGTGAGAGTTTTCAGCTCATTTGGGTTTTAAGCAGACTTTAGTATTTTTGACTGAAAAAGGCAAGGATAGCTAGTTTTGGGGTCTTTTGACATCCAAATTAAAATCTAAGCATAGCATTGGGTTGCTGACAACAAGGGGAAGTTGTGGCTCAAGTTTGGGGCAATTCTAAGCACTTAGACATCCTACGCATCGCGTAGGATGTCTTCACCATGATTTAGCACTCCAAATCAACCTATGAGCATACCACAGTGATCAGCACGTTAAGGAGAGTCTGTGGTTCAAATTTGGGGCAATTCTGAGCAATTAGACATCCTACACGTAGGATGTCTAAGGCATGATTTAGAGGCCAAATTCAAACTGTGGACATAGCAGGGTGTTGTATAGCCTTAGGCAAGCCTCCTAGTCAATTTTGGTCCAATTTGGAGTTGATTTGACTTAGGAATTCACCAGGAGAGACATCAGGCTTCTGGAGCAGATTCTCGATCATTGACCAACCTATAGGTGTCAGAATCAAAAAGTAAAAATAGCTGTGAGTTTAGCACATCAAGGGGAAGCTACAATGCAAGTTTGAGCTGATACAGAGCAAAAAGACATCCTACGCATAGGATGTCTCCAGGGTTATAAAGTGGTCAAAATTCTACTTTGGCCATATAGGGAGGTTCTAAGTGTCTCAAGGATTCCAGAACTTTTTTTAAAAGTGAATTTGGACCTTGTTTGGCCTATTCACCAAGCAAAGACAAGAATTGTCAGACATTCTATTCTTGGAGTGCACTAGAAGCTCTTGCAGCCTAAATCTTGACCTATTGGCATCCAAATTCAATTTTGAGTATACCATTGGGTTGTTGGGCACTAGGAGAATCTTGGGATCAAGTTTGGACCAAATCTGAGCAGTTAGACATCCTACGCATAGGATGTCTCCAGCTTGATTTAGAACTCCAAACCAAGCTATGAGCACACCACTGTGAACAGCACATCAAGGAGAATCTGGGGTGAAAATTTCAAGTCATTCTGAGCAAAAAGACATCCTACGCATAGGATGTCTCAAGGCCATTTTTAGGTCCAAATGAAATTCTGAGCATACCATTGGGTTGCTGGACTTAAAGGGAGTCTCTGGACCAAATTTTGCTAAATTCTGAGCATATAGACATCCTACGCGTAGGATGTCTCCAAGCCAGTTTTAGGGTCCAACTGTAATTTTGATCATACAGGGGTGTTCCCAGTGTCTCAAGGATTCCATAACTTTTTTCAAAATTGAATTTGGACTCATTTTGACCAGTCTAAACTGCATTTCACTGTTTTGGCCAACTTTCACAAATGGTATCGGATCGGAAAAGTTTTTATATCAAAACGTAGCCTGAGAGCGGCTCTACAAATCTTAGAGTAAAACTTGAACTAAATGCATGCCCATGGCAACCATTTAGTTCAACTTTGAAAAAAACGTCGTTTGAGGCCTCAAAATACATCCGCATGTTAGGGGTTTTTGAAAGCTAGAATTTGCAAGAATTGTGACGAAACGGTTGCTGTTCTGGACATAGTTTCGACTTTTCCCTAACCAAAGAGCTTGAACACAGTGGACTAAGTCTACTTGAACCAAGCAAAAGCTCTTAAGCTCAGAAATCATGTCTACCCTAGATTCAACCGCAGCTTACGCAAACTTGGAGATCCCGACGATAGAGGAATATCCTCCCACAATGGATCTTCCAAACTTGCAATTGATAAAGATCCATCTTGTTGAGAGAGTTTGGATGATTGGTCATGAGAGTGAAGGACTATATAGATACATTGACAACAATGAGTTCAATCTTTATAGGTGCTCAGATCCATACCTAGAAGAGATAACGGATTACAAGCTCTTATATGTCTACACATACGGAGTCAACTGTCAATGGAGATCTATAGTTGTTCACAAGTATGGACGAGAATACAGAGTTGTAGAAAGCACAAATCCACAGACTGTACTAGAAAGAGGTGGATATTTGGTCAATGAAGGACCACAAATGCCTCCACCAAACACGAGAATTCCTATAGGAATTCCAAGAAGAGAGCCACCAGGATTCCCTTCAAGAGCGATAACGAGAGAAGGATTGGGAGAGTCTCTGGTTAGACTTGTAGACAATCGACGAGTTAGACCATCCCAAGTCCAGAAATGGGTAAACAGAAAATACTCCGGGGATAAAGATCCGAGAGATCACGTAACGGCTTTTAGAAGAGTGATTAGAGCAGAGGAAGTTTCAGATTTTGTGACACAATTTGCGAGATTTGGATTGACTCTAGAAGATGATGCAGCTACATGGTTCGACTCGGTGGAAAAATGGGATTTTGAGACCCTAGATGAGCTGTTTGAGGAGTTTATTGAATAATTCTCACCAAAAGGCATTGCTCACAACATAGTCTTGCAAATCCATAGATTCAAACAGAAAGAGGATGAATCGGTACGCAAAGCATCATTACGGCTCAAGAGATATGTTAAGCTCTGTCCGAGAGCGGAATTACCTACGCAAGCACGACTGATGCTGATCTTTATCTAGGGAATGAGACATGCGGGCCTTCAGAAGGATCTGCATATGATAAGGAGGATTGCACTAAATGAGTTGATTAAAGAAGCTCTTTATCTAGTGGATAACTGTGAGGCATACAAAGAAAAGGACTTAAAGAGTCAAGGAGATGACACATCCTCTCATCACAGTGTTTCATAGATAAGTGAGTCCATTGCCAAGCCAACGGCACCTATTAATCAAGAAAAGCTTATCGACGACTTGGTCAAGAGGTTGATTCCTCTTGTAAGGTCTGATTCGGGAGAGCCAAAGTGGTGTGAAATTGAGAGAAAATGGACAAACCATATGGAGGAAGAGTGCTATTATAGCATGGAAAATGCTAGGGAGAGGTATGTACAACCTGTTCCAGAAGCACCTACTCCATCTAGATACATTACGGGGAATGCACCAGGACCAGTAGGAGTTTTAAGGGCAGAACTTGTCTTAGGACAACAACCTCCGCTACCAAGTGCTAGAATGCAGGTAGACATAAGATACATGCCAATCATGGAAGCATCAAATAAACCAATGCCAGTACCAGCTACAATGTGGTATAGCAACCAAAGTGATTACTACCCTTTGGAGCAACAAAATGTGAGAGAAACACATGGAGTGGTGAGGCCAGTACAACCTCCACCTCCTGGGTTTCAGTCAAAAGAAAGACGGTATGAAATGGACGAAAGGACATTGCAATTCATTGCTAGTAGCGGCTTATCTAGGTCAAAGCTTGCTTATAGCCAAGAGGAAATGCTAAAAGAATCTCCTCAACCACAGACAGATTGTCACAAGAGTCGTGACAACCACTTGGTCAAACAATGTCCTCATACGGAGATCACTGAAGTAAATGCCTATTTTCTTGAGTGTGGCATCACTCACTTGATTCTCGATAGCTCGAAAAACCCAAACCAAATCAGGAAAATCATGACAAACGTATTAGGGATTGTTCAGCTACCTAGTAGCTCAGAAAATGAAAATGTCGTACCAATTCAAGTGGTTACAAGAGCACAAGCTCAAAAGAAAGCTGATGAGAATCCAGAGACAAAGAACACGGAAACTGACACGAGTCCAAAGACAAATGAGGGACCAAAGACAAACGCACCTAGTCAGAAAACCAAGAGCAAACAAAATAGTTGGAAAGCTAGAAAGACTAGGATGAAAGCACGCAGGGAACGAGAGAAAAAATCCCTAGCTGAGAAGCTTACCAAATCTGAGGAGAAGATAAAACAACATGAGGAAAAGGAGGCACATTCTCTTACACAGATGGTTAAACCTCTAGAAGAACCATCCACGGATGAGAAATCGAGAAGTGCTAGTTCAGGAGGATCTGTGTTGGCAGAGAAGGTTAATGAGACATTAGATGCCCTCTTGAAAGCCTATGATGTGAGGCTCAAAAACAACCGAACCCAAGAACACAAGTGGATGACATATCCCTATGAGGAACTAGAAAAGCAAAGGTTTGAAATGTGCCAAAAAATGATTCAAACAGCCCAAGATTTACTAGAACCACCAGTTGCAAAACCTGAGGATAAGATCCGTGTCATGCCTAAAAGAGCCAGATTCTAGTCATGAGCACAAACCAAACCTCAAAGACCCAGCATTAGAACCAAGGATAGTACTGAATACCACGGATAACTCTTCCGAGGGATTTCACCAAGCTATACATGAGGATTGTAAAGAGATAGATGGTCTTGACGAAATGTGGAAACAAGTCAGAGAGGCCAATGAAGCCGATGACCTAAGAAGACGAGTAGACAAGACTGGTGATGAACGAGGAGTGTTTCTACCACCAATAGAGGAATTTGAGACTGGATCTCAAATGAATCTAGACGTGCAATCGTATTGGGGAGACAAAGGATCTGTACAATGTATGGAGAGTCAACCCCATTCCCTAAGAACACTACCGTCCTACATGGGAGAGTACGAGACCAAGTCAGATGTGGTTACAGTCCCATCACAGAGACTGTCTCCCAACAAGGCCATCGATTCAAAGGGGCTAGTAGATATTCTATCTACCCCAGTCACCTGTACAATAATGTTAGCTGAGTTGCTCAGAATAAGACCAAACATGTGGGCTAATGTGTATAAATGTCTAGAGAAATTTGGTGTAAAAACCCCAATGACTCAAATCGAGGAAGACATCTAAGAGCTTGAAATGCCTCAACTAAATACTAGGCCAATTCCATTAAACAAGGTAGGCGAGTATTACGAGGGAGAAGAGGGAAACACCACCCTTCCTGTGGAATTCAATGGTGTAAAAACCATGACAATCCTTGACAATGGAGCTGGTGTGGCCATTGCAACCAAAGAGGTTTGGAAAAAATGGGGAAAACCTGCCTTGATATCCACACGAATGACCCTGCAGCTTGCAGATGAACACAAGGAAAAGCCCCTAGGACTGCTAGAAAAAGTACTTGTTACTTCTTTTGGCATTGAATATGAACACACTTTTGCTGTTGTTGACTTTGTCAAGAAGAACAAATATGACATCATTCTGGGAAGACCATTCATGCGACAATTGAAAATGGTCCAAGATTGGGGTTATGACCATATATACCTAAGACATATGGAAACCATAACAAAGATAAACTTGAGGGACCATACCTATAGGGATGTGAGGAGAACACCGGTTGAGGATTTTGATTCCGCCACAGTAGCAGGATCAAAACTTCCAGCTTGGTTAGGTAAGCCTAAAGAACTGTGGATGTGTGGAGATTCACAATGTGGTAGCTTGAAACGTGAGGAATGTATCCTAGAGCGGGTTATAGAGGATATGGACTATATCCCAGAACCATTTCTTGAAGAAGAGTTAGAGCCTTTTGGATGGGAACACATCCTGGCTACTCTGGACGTGTGCGCCGTGGAGGATGCTCCCACAACAAAGTTTTGTGATGAAAATGGCTATGATGTCGTTCCTTATTTTGCAGTGAGTGTAATCCAGGAAAACGAAGAGAACCAGACATCAACAAGCTCTCGAAATAAGGAGCAAACAAAGAAATGTGGAGAATCAAAAGATGAAGAAGACGATGAGTTCTATGACTCTGTAGAACACTTCGAGCTTCCAGAAGATCAACGACCCGGGAATCAATGTCATCGCTACACGAATAAAGTGCATCAAAAGTGGATTCCAAATTCCTCCGTGAAGACACAGCCATCACAAGCATCCTCATACATGGCTCCTAATAAGGATGCAAAGACTCAGCTAGGAGGAATACGACCAGAGCAATGAGATAACAATGCTCTAATCAATGTGCTAGAAAAGTCCTCCAAGAAACTACCACCCACGAGCAAACAGACAGTCAATTTCCACTACCAGCCAAAAAATCAAGGGAAAGTACAAGAAGTCAACCTTGCTGAGGATAGTAGCGATAGTGATGAATCTTACGACATCCCCTATCATCAACTCAGGCCATCACTATCACCAACCCCTTCAGCAACAACCATGAGAGGTCAAAAGAACAGGACAACAAGTCAAAGTCAAAAAGCTCAACAAATCTGGATACCAAAAAGCCAGATCGGCCAAAAACAGATATGGATCAAGAAGACAAAGATCTCTAATGACAAATCACAAGATCCAACACCAAAACAAAAACAAGGAAAGCGTTGTCGAGAAATTTGGGATCTTGCTAGGAAAGCACCGTGCTTATGGCTGTGAGAGTTTGTGAGAGAACTCAAACAAAAACTATATGAAGGAGTTAAACCATAGATGCCATGAAGACTAGGGTTTGGAAAGAAGTGCAATCAAAGAAGACCCACTCTTTCTCTCTTGCACTCACACACACAAAGAAAGAACACAAAAGAGAATGTGAAAATAACACAAAGATGAAAACATCAAGGCTATGGTCATATCGTATCATGGGTAGAATGAAAGGGTTAATAGATGAGTTAATGGCATTCAATCTTGGCTGACCAAATAGGCTAGGAATTGTTCTTTGGAATTGTAGTTTTGTGCTTACCATAATATATATATTTTGTCTAATGATTGGGATTAATTGTGTGTACAAATCCTCTTGGTTCATAGCAAAATAACTACGCTTACGTCAAAAGAAAAGTTATAGTCTATGAGAGGTAGTATGATGGGATCTGGTGATAGAAGTATTTCATTAAGCCTTTCTCGGCCAAAGAGAAACACTATACGTTGTTGAAAGTGTATTTTATGGCTAATCCATACGTTACTTCTAATAGATCGTACAGAGTGAAATTGATAGAAATGATCATCATGCGGGTTATTCATCTAGGATAGTATGTGAGAAATGTAGATATGAGAGAAGTGAAGAGATGAGAAGTTTCCCTCCCAAGCCCTATTCTTGCCCGTAGGCAATAAGGATACTGCGGAGAGAACCTAGAATTTGTAGAGAGGATGAATTACTAAGAATGAAAGAGATAGGTTTGGTTAAGGAAATAAGATTAGATACATATATATATATATATATATATATATATATTGGATTAGAGATGAAAAAGAAAACAAAAAGAAATCAAGAAAACATCAATGTAGAACACATCTTACTTGACAAACCCTTCGACACCATTATTGATGGAGAGAGAAGAAGAGGGGTGAATTCAACTTTGATTGATACGCCAAGTCCACGACCTTCTTTGATTACAGTTGATCTTCCATGGATAGCATGCAAGAATGGCTAGTCTTCCTCTAGGAGAAAGTGTAGGCTTAGGCTTATGTTAATGGCTAAATACAATTTGACATTACTACTCACATCCTCATGAATTCCTCTCATCAATGGCTTGAATACTTGAGTTCTTTTCAAGGAAGAAGAGGTCCCCTTTTCCAAGTGAAGGGAACCCCCAAGGGTTTACACAAGAAGAGAGGAGCTAGTGTGAACAGAAATTGGAAAAGTTAGAAATGAACTGTCCCTGCATGATGTGGGCAGACTGGGGTCCAGTATTTTCATCATATCTCCTCAACCGTGGCTCCAAATAAAAAAGTAAAAATATGAGCAAAAACTTCAACTCATTAGCTACTACTTTCATTTTAAAATCATTTTCCAATTCCGATTGGAACCTTGTGTAAAAAAATCATCAAAATAGGGTCCATTTTTGGCAGCAAAAGTCTTCTTGTGGTCCCTTTAGCTTAGACTTTCATTTGATTCCAAAGGACACCTCATGCCATATGAAAGCATGGCATTGCTCCTTGACAAAGCTTTGTAATCATGCTTGCAACAATGCATTAAAATAAGTGTATCTTTGAAATCATGCCACCTAGTGTCCCACTAGGATTTGATTCCGCTCTAGTAGCTATTTAAAAAGAAATATAAGAAAAATATGAAAAATACATAGAATATATATATATATCTGAGTTTACCCTAGATATAGGATCTAGCTAGGGTGTGAGATGATAATGAGATAGTAGAAATAAAGAATCAATGCCTTTTGCCCCAAGTTAAAGGCAGAGCTATTGAAGCTTTTCCCATAGTATTTTCTGATGGTAAAGTAAGAATAAGTTACCCTTGAGAAAAATAATAGGATGAGATAGAAGGCTTATTATTATACCTAAATATTGATAGCCGTTTTTCGGCTCTTTGTAATTGCCATAGTGAGTTATCTCACCCTACCAAAATCACCCAAACACTGTGGCTATCCCTACCATTTCACTGTACATAGGCGTGCGTGAGTCACGGGACTTTTCCCATATCTTCTTAAAAAACCCTCAATTAGCTAGTCATTGGGCTAGTTGAGCCAAAAAAATAAAAAATATAAAAAAAATAAGTATATTATGGCCCATGCGTATGTAAATATTTCTTTGTATATAGGGCCTAAATAAAAGATTTTTTCATAATTATTTTGGTATTTATTTAAATATTTCTACCTAGGTGTGTGTTATTTATGCTCTGTACATTGCCTCACCATTACCACAATTTTTTCTTACCATTTTTCATACTCTTTATTCCATATAGAAATATTTTCATGTAATCTTCTCTTATATTTGGTGTAACTCCACCCCAACAAAAATCCAAAAAAACTAGTTTTATTTATGTGTATATGTTTTTCACTATTGTGACTTTTCCCTTCCTACATCTATTTTGTTTTTTTTCTAAAAAATTAGAACACCAAAAATATTTATCTTTTTATGGTAGCCTCGTAATGAGAGAGATTTCTTTTGACCCCTATATATTTTTTCCACTTATATTATTTATATTTGACATGTACATATTTTTTAGACCCCTCAATATTTGATTTTCTTAGTTGTACTATTCACTTATATCATGATCTCAACAATATCTTCAATTATAGACCTACCAAATAAGGTCAAGGGTAGGTGGCATGCATACATGCACTATGGAGGGCTCACTCTTGGAGGTATTCAAAAGAATCATCCAAAGAAGGACCCCACAAGGACCTTGTGCAGTGGAAAAAAACGGTCGGTTTTGCTGAATTTTTAAAGTTCACTTGATCTCCGAATTTGAAAAGGTGATACAAACAAAAGTTGTAGCTCGTGGGCTGAAATTTTGCCTCAAATTTTTTCATATTTTTTTGAGCTACGAGTTGTGAGCTATGATTTTATTAGTGGACCCCAGTTTTCCCATGCTATGCAGCCACACTCTCTCTTCCACTTTATCATTTTCCTCTTTCACACACACTTTTCCACTCATCATCCCCACCTCTCTCACCACTCCTCTCTGCACCCTACTCACCTTCTCCTCAACCTTGAAGAATAAGAGAAACCATGGTGAACTCATACCTCCCACACACAATTCCATTCCAAAATTGACCACCTAGTCTCATTTTTCTTCCTCCAAGTTACCCATATCTTTCAAAAAAACCACAAAATTCAGCCTCTTCTCTTAAAAGACAGCATCATGGTGGTTGATTACTCAGCTTCAATTACCTTGTCTCTCAAGGAAGGTCAAGAGTGGAGAAAAAATGTACCGTCAAAGCTAGTGGACCGTCAACAAGCGTCAAAATCGGCCCTACTCAAGACACTTGGAGCATCAACCTTGTAAGAAATCCACCTTTTCTTACCTCTTAAGAGTTTTTCTTCCTTATTTGTATCCTACATGGATACTCCCATTGTAAATATCCAATTCCATTTGTAAATTAATACTAACTCTACTAACACTAACCCACTATGAAAAGTCCTATCACCTCCATTTCTCTCCTCTCTCTTTCCCCACCAACTTCTTGATAATTCCAAGCAAAAGAAATTAGATAAATTGCTGAAAATCTAACCCAACCATGGTTAGAGGAGTAACCCTAGCCTTCAAAATTTCTATAAAAGGAGGGTGTAGCTAGCACAAAAGGGGGGGAGCCATAAGCAAGAGCACTATGCTATAGCTTGAGAAGCCAAGCTCAACCTCTCTAGAAGGAGCTCTTGAGTGGAAGCTCATTGTCTTATGCATGTGCATGTGTTGTAATAGGGGATTAGCAAGGGAACTCTATGCCATTGTAAGAGAGAGAGTGATCATTCAATTGAGAGTAGGAAATCTATCATTTCTCCTACTAGTGTAAGCCCAACATTCGCTGAATCAAGGAGGGTGGATTTGGACTAAGCTTGGATACTTTGTCTCCCTTCCAGCGTGAAGTAATGGACAACAATGATGCGTAAGTGTCTTGGTGTTTTTTTGATAGCTTGTCTCTGGTGTTGTCATCAATCTAGCCATAAATCCCACATACTGTAAGAGGGCGACAGGGTGGAGAGGACTCCCCTGGCCTTAAGACCGTGATTGGGGTGGCTTTTCTTGTGATGTGTTGTGGTGAAATTTACGCAAGCTATGTTGAACAAATACTAATCTCACTTTGATTTGTCATGACAGATTTGTAAGAAGGTATTAATGCAACAAGCTCCCCCTCCCCCTTTCTCTCTCTTTCTTAAATATATAGTTGTGTTTGCTTGATCATTGTCGATACGTTTCAAAGCAGCCCGAGCACTATCTCTCTCCCTCTCCCTCTCTCTCTCTCTCTCTCTCTCTCTCTCTCTCTCTCTCTCTCTCTCTCTCTCTCTCTCTCGTGTTTTAGTGTGTGAGAGTGTTCCATTGGTGTTAGGGTTAGTGTAAATTCCTTGCTTGTTTGTGGGTTGCTCTAACGATTCTCCTCTTTGTGTCCTAGTTCGCTCTTAAACTAGGTGTTGCCCCTTCTGTTGTTGGGACTTGGCTGTGGGTTTGTTGTTTTGGTTTGTGTTGTGTTGTGCCCCAGCCCCATTGAGCAGCACGGGAGCCTTGAAGGTAGTCTAGAGGTTGCTCTTCTTGTTGCCCGCCCCGGACAGCCTCAAATTGGTGCCCCCACTGAGGATGGCTTGTGTATTTTTGTGTAGAATCAACCTTTAGCATAGTCAACTAGTTTGCATGAATCACGAAAATTTGTATGATCCCTTCATTCCCATTGCAAGGCAAAAAGTACACATAATCGTTAGTACTAAGTTGAAATTTCAACGTGTCATTCGTACAATTTTAGGTCCTCTTAGGTTGGCCGAGATAAACGCTTCAGTAAATCCTTTTATTTTGCCTCTCATTAGGTACGACCTTAGTTTGGACGTCTATATTTTTGTTTTGTTTTAAGCATTAGGTCATGCATAGACCATGGATAATGGCCCAGGAATAGAGGTTTTCCCCTTCCATTTCACTCCACACATTAGAATCAACATTGCAATTAGTAGGAAAATCCATTTTCAACAACGTATGGTGTTCATGTTTGGTGCCCAAAGAGTAGGAGAAATTCTCGCATCACCAAACCCTGTCATCCTACCTCTTATTGATTATCATAGGTCGTTTGATGTGAATATCTTTATTTTGTTGAAGAATAGATTGCAAGCTAGATACATTATTGTGTAAATCTTTTTAAGAAAGAAAAACAAAAACGGGTGTCACTTTGAAATCAATTCAATGGAAAGCCAACGCCAAATGTCTGGGTATCCTCTTTTCTTTGGAGAGCCTGGAGAGGATGCTGAATTATTTTTAGCGAATTTCAAGATGTCTTGCCGTATCAAGAGGATAATAACTGATCAAGAACGTGTAGAAATGTTTGAGGTGGTCCTTAGGAAAGATGCTAGCACTTGGTTTGACTCTTTGCCTGAGGAAGTTAAGGGGAATTACACAGAAGTTTTGAATCGTTTCAAGAAATACTTCTTTGATCCCCAAAACACTCAAAAATTATGGCAAGACATTGTTTCTCATAAGCAAAAAGACTAAGATGACTACTACTTGTACAAGCAAGAGTTTCTACGTCTTTGGGCTCTATGGATACGAAATGTTGCTAACCCTGGTGATGGTGCAGAATTTCTAAAGAAGGAGAGGTTCATAGCTGGACTCTTTCCTGACCTTAAGGTAAAAGTTGAGGCGGGTGCACCTGCTACCTTTGATGCAGCTGAAACTAGGGCTGCTGAGAAATATAGGAAACTCAAGTGCTTAAGGGGAGAGGTTCCAATAGAAGGTCTTAGACCCAAAGGTAAGTCACAAGCATCAACATCGAGGGAGCTTCCTGAGGTAACGACGGAAGTGATTGAGAAGTTAAATGAATCTTTAAGCAGCCTGTCAATTCACCTTGCACAAGCTGTAGGTCCAAAGGGACAAGCAAAGAAGTCAGAAGAGAGAGAGAGCCACGAACTAGGAGAGTCTTGTAATGTTGGAATTGCGGAGAGTCTGGACATGGGATGTATAATTGTCCTTGGCCCCGTGGAGAGCCAGGGAGACCTAACTTGAATTACCCGGTGATGAATGCAGGAGAAGGAGCTGGTGAACAACCAAGGCTTCTACAAAGGCCAAATGGACCAAGACCACCTCCACAAGGGGTAGAAGGAGTTTCACCTTTGCCAGATCCAAATGTGCATGTGGTAGAGGTGACAAACTCAAATGAGGTTGACATGGAAGCAAATGGCATTAAGCGTGGCCGAGGAAAAGGTAAAGAGAAAGAGGGTGTCCCATCACAGAGTGACCATGGACAAGGCAAGAAGGCAAAGGAGACCAAGGAAGCTAAGAGCACTCGACGTCGTATCAATCTCCAAGACTTCCCTCTTGGACATGGTATGGCTCCATACAACCTGTTGGAAGAAATGCAAGGTAAGGGTCCTGATATCTCATGGCCTCAGTTTCTTGCATTATTCCCACAAGTTAGGAGGGATTTAACGAAGGCAGTTAGCACTAGGAGAAAGGTAAAAGAGAGTTTTCCTGTTGTAAAAATTGCACATGCTGAAATGAACGAGGATATTACACCTGTGCTAGATTGTTACATAAAAGGAAGATTGGTTAGGAAAGGTCTAGTGGATGGGGGTGCACAAATTTGCATCATGACAAAAGGGCTCATGCAAAGACTAGGCATGCACATCTATGAGACACCTGAAATCAAAGTCAAGATGGCAAACAATAGCAAGGCTAGGTGTGTAGGCATTTGTAAAAATGTCTTTGTAGAGGCCTTTGGCATTAAGAAAGCGGTGGATTTTTATGTTATGTCGACCAAGGGAAGTGGTTATCCATTTATCCTATGAAGACCATGGCTAATGAAACTGCGAGCTTTGCAGGATTGGGAGAGTGGAAAGCTAATTTGCAGGAATGACAATCACAAGAAGGTTGTCTTTGACATGAAGGAGCAACGCCAAGAGGCTCTCCATGAAGAATCATCTCGAAGTGAGACGGAAGAAGATTGGACTGAAAACACTTCAGAAGAAGAAAGTAGCGGCAGCATTACTGAAGAGGAGTCCTCCATTGAAGTCATGGGGGTAAGGTTTAAGCCAAACAACCAGGAGACCTCTTCTCGAGGTTTGGAAGAGGTAGGTTCCCAAGAGAACCAAAAGGTGGAAGATGAAGGAATGTTAGAAGGTATGTTGTCTACAACACTTACAAAGGATGAAAGAGAGGAGTTCAAATGTGTGCTAAGGAAATTTCCAAGGCTTTTTGCTAAAGACTACACCGATGTGCGTGGAGTAGATATTGTTCAACACAAGATTGAGTTGAAGCCAGAGGCCACACCTAAGGCTCAAAAGCTACGAAGGCTAGGAGTCGTTAAGGAGCAGGCTCTACTCAAGGAGGTAAGAAAGCTTCTAGCTGCAGGTTTCATTTATCCAGTGGAGAATTCAGAGTGGGTCTCTCCCGTTGTTTTCACTCCTAAGAAAAACGGCAAGTGGAGGGTGTGTGTGGATTATCGTCCACTTAATGGGGCAACAAAAAGAGATCACTTTCCCCTCCCATTTCAGGATGAGATACTAAATGAAGTAGCTGGTCATGAGAAGTACACTGTGTGTGATGGCTACTCGGGTTACTTTCAAATAGGTATCGCATTGGAGGATCAATTGAAAACAACCTTTATCACTCCTTGGGGTCGTTATGCTTTTAGAGTCATGCCATTTGGCCTGACAAATGCTCCTGCAACTTTCCAACGCTTCATGAACATGGTGTTTCAAGCATTCTTTGGAAAGTCCATTAGGGTTTTTATTGATGATTTTTGCATTTATAGCTCAAAATCATTGCATCTACAAAGGGTAGAAGAAGGTTTAAAGAAGCTCTATGACATGGGAGGTCAACTCAACCCCGACAAGTGTCACATAGCTGAGGATGAAGTGATCTTGCTTGGTCACAAGGTTTCCTATAAAGGCATTGAGGTGGATCCTTTAAAGGCAAAGGCTCTTATTGAGCTCCCCTCACCCAAGAATCTCAAAGAGGTCATATCGTTCATTCAAAAAGTGAAGTATATGTCACGCTTTATTCACTTAGCTTCGAAGTTGCTTCATCCTTTGCAAAACTTGACACAACAAGTAGAATTTGCATGGTCTGATGAGCTTGAAGAGTACTTTTGTAACATTAAAGTTATTTTGTCAGAGCTACCAACACTCATGCCTCCATGTTGGAAGTACACATTCTTTGTTAGCTCTAGTGTTGGGAAGGAAACAATTGGTGCAGTTTTATTACAACAAGATCCCCACAGTACAAGGATGCGACCCATCTACTTTGCTAGTAGGGTCATGAATGCTTTGGAGAGAGACTACACAGAAGCAGAACTCATGATGCTTTCTCTCATGTTTGCGGTGGGAAAGTTTAGATCCTACCTGCTACCAAAACCTTTTGTAATTCTCACTGCAGAAAATTTGTTCCCTTGGGTGTCATCTCAAATGAATCTTAGTACTAGGATCTTAAAGTCGATTATGGAGTTGCAAGAGTTCCAATACTCTTTCAAGGTAGAAGATAGTGTGCGTGCACAATTGGCAGGGATTCTCACTTATAGGGTACATGAGAAGGAAATTAAGGTGCCTCAAGTAAAGACCCTACCATTGCCACCACCAAAAAGTATTACCAATGCTTTTACCTTGTTCTTTGATGGAGATTTTCGACGAGCCACAGAGAAAGCAGGGGGAGGGCTAGTGTTGCTCAACCCAAGTGGAGAGGTGGTCATGAAAGAGAAGGTCAATCTACCAGGTTCAACTAGCAACAATGAAGCAGAATATGACACACTACTTCATGGTTTAAAAATATGTATTGGCCATGGTATACAACGTCTCATGGTAAAAGGGGATGCACTTCTCATTGTGAAGCAGATTTTAGGCATCTGGGCATGCAAAAATGAAAGACTAAGGGCCAAGGTTCATACCATCCGTAGGCTATTTAATCAATTTGAGGAGGTGCAATTATATCATATTCCTAGGAAACAAAATGAAGATGCTGATTTACTTGCACAACAAGCCGTTGCATGTGTAAAGAAAGAAGTGCAGGTCATCATGGTGGCGGCTGCTGTGAAGAAACCGAGGTACCAGGGATTGGAGTCATTGGCTCCCATCATTGGCTACATTTGGAGGGTGAGTTTCCACCAGACTTCACAAAAGCTCAGAAGAGGAGACTCATGAAGAAGGAAAGCGCATATCTCTTCCTAGAAGGCTCCCTCTATCAAAGAGGGAAGGATCAAGTGTGCAGAAGAGTACCAACTATCGAGGAAATTCCAGCCATTCTAAAAGGTTTGCATGAAGAGGCATGTGGTGGTCATTTTGCCCAAGAATCGACTGTGAAGAAGATTTTGCTTGCGGGGTATGTTTGGCCAAGCTTGCATGTGGATGTTCAACATTGGTGTAAAAGCTGTCACAATTGTCAGATAAATGGAAATAGAAGATTGGTGCATGGCCCGAGGCAAATAGTGCTTGCAAATGGACCCTTTGAAAAGTGGGGCATTGATGCTATGGGTCCTCTGCCTAGGACAAAAAATGGTAAACTCTACATTCTAGTGTCTGTAGACTATATGACTAGGTGGGTGGAAGCTCAAAGTGTGGCAAGAGTGAATGAGAGGACAATTAGCAAGTTTGTGTACAATCACATTTGTTACAGATTTGGCACACCTTTGGAGATTGTTTCTGATAATGGTCCAGGGTTTAGGAAGGGCTTGCTCACAGAAGTTTGTGAAGAACTTCACATTCTACATCGTCATAGCACACCATACTACCCACAGTCAAATGGATTGGTGGAGAAGGCTAATGGTGTCGTTGTAGGAATCATTAGAAAGATGGTGCAAAACAAGACAAAATTATGGGATGACTTCTTGGATGGTGCCTTGTGGGCATATCGAACCACATATAGGGAAGCCACGGAGTTCACACCATTTCACTTGGTCTATGGTCAAGAGGCTTTGCAGCCTATCGAACTAAACATTCCAACAATGCGACTTCATGGCAAATCAGCACAAGATGATCAAGAAGCATGGATGGATCGACTTCTTACCTTAGCTGAGCTTGAGTGGAAAAGAGAAGCAGCATACGAGTGCTATAAGAGGAAAGCCACACAGACAAAGGAGAAGCTCGACAAGAAACTGAAGGACAAAGGCATCAAGGAAGGAGAGCTTGTGCTAAGGTATGACAATCGACTTGACAATCGTTTTGATGCCAAGTTTGAAACTAGATGGAAAGGGCCATACATAGTCAAGAAGGCTTTCAATTCTAGTTACTATCAGCTTATGGACTTGAATGGTAAAGAGCACTCCAGAAAGGTAAACGGGTATCGCTTGAAGCCCTATTTGAGTCGCCTTCTACCAAAGGATCTACCAAAGATCTATCCAAAGGCCGCTGTCTCATGTAAGTATTGTTACATGAAGCATGAGTGTAACTCCAGCCAAAATTCTGAGGGGCCAAACAATGAAGATCTTGTCAAGGACTCTGAAGCACTCTCTTTGGAAAAAATTCTTTATGATGGTACATGAATATACCATCATCCTGGGAAAGGGCTAATGATAGCCGTTTTTCGGCTCTTTGTAATTGCCATAGTGAGTTATCTCACCCTACCAAAATCACCCAAACACTGTGGCTATCCCTACCATTTCACTGTACATAGGCGTGCGTGAGTCACGGGACTTTTCCCATATCTTCTTAAAAAACCCTCAATTAGCTAGTCATTGGGCTAGTTGAGCCAAAAAAATAAAAAATATAAAAAATATAAAAAAATAAGTATATTATGGCCCATGCGTATGTAAATATTTCTTTGTATATAGGGCCTAAATAAAAGATTTTTTCATAATTATTTTGGTATTTATTTAAATATTTCTACCTAGGTGTGTGTTATTTATGCTCTGTACATTGCCTCACCATTACCACAATTTTTTCTTACCATTTTTCATACTCTTTATTCCATATAGAAATATTTTCATGTAACCTTCTCTTATATTTGGTGTAACTCCACCCCAACAAAAATCCAAAAAAACTAGTTTTATTTATGTGTATATTTTTTTCACTATTGTGACTTTTCCCTTCCTACATCTATTTTGTTTTTTTTCTAAAAAATTAGAACACCAAAAATATTTATCTTTTTATGGTAGCCTCATAATGAGAGAGATTTCTTTTGACCGCTTTATATTTTTTCCACTTATATTATTTATATTTGACATGTACATATTTTTTAGACCCCTCAATATTTGATTTTCTTAGTTGTACTATTCACTTATATCATGATCTCAACAATATCTTCAATTATAGACCTACCAAATAAGGTCAAGGGTAGGTGGCATGCATACATGCACTATGGAGGGCTCACTCTTGGAGGTATTCAAAAGAATCATCCAAAGAAGGACCCCACAAGGACCTTGTGCAGTGGAAAAAAACGGTCGGTTTTGCTGAATTTTTAAATTTCACTTGCTCTCCGAATTTGAAAAGGTGATACAAACAAAAGTTGTAGCTCGTGGGCTGAAATTTTGCCTCAAATTTTTTCATATTTTTTTGAGCTACGAGTTGTGAGCTATGATTTTATTAGTGGACCCCAGCTTTCCCATGCTATGCAGCCACACTCTCTCTTCCACTTTATCATTTTCCTCTTTCACACACACTTTTCCACTCATCATCCCCACCTCTCTCACCACTCCTCTCTGCACCCTACTCACCTTCTCCTCAACCTTGAAGAATAAGAGAAACCATGGTGAACTCATACCTCCCACACACAATTCCATTCCAAAATTGACCACCTAGTCTCATTTTTCTTCCTCCAAGTTACCCATATCTTTCAAAAAAACCACAAAATTCAGCCTCTTCTCTTAAAAGACAGCATCATGGTGGTTGATTACTCAGCTTCAATTACCTTGTCTCTCAAGGAAGGTCAAGAGTGGAGAAAAAATGTACCGTCAAAGCTAGTGGACCGTCAACAAGCGTCAAAATCGGCCCTACTCAAGACACTTGGAGCATCAACCTTGTAAGAAATCCACCTTTTCTTACCTCTTAAGAGTTTTTCTTCCTTATTTGTATCCTACATGGATACTCCCATTGTAAATATCCAATTCCATTTGTAAATTAATAATAACTCTACTAACACTAACCCACTATGAAAAGTCCTATCACCTCCATTTCTCTCCTCTCTCTTTCCCCACCAACTTCTTGATAATTCCAAGCAAAAGAAATTAGATAAATTGCTGAAAATCTAACCCAACCATGGTTAGAGGAGTAACCCTAGCCTTCAAAATTGCTATAAAAGGAGGGTGTAGCTAGCACAAAAGGGGGGGCGCCATAAGCAAGAGCACTATGCTATAGCTTGAGAAGCCAAGCTCAACCTCTCTAGAAAGAGCTCTTGAGTGGAAGCTCATTGTCTTATGCATGTGCATGTGTTGTAATAGGGGATTAGCAAGGGAACTCTATGCCATTGTAAGAGAGAGAGTGATCATTCAATTGAGAGTAGGAAATCTATCATTTCTCCTACTAGTGTAAGCCCAACATTCGCTGAATCAAGGAGGGTGGATTTGGACTAAGCTTGGATACTTTGTCTCCCTTCCAACGTGAAGTAATGGACAACAATGATGCGTAATTGTCTTGGTGTTTTTTTGATAGCTTGTCTCTGGTGTTGTCATCAATCTAGCCATAAATCCCACATACTGTAAGAGGGCGACAGGGTGGAGAGGACCCCCCTGGCCTTAAGACAATGATTGGGGTGGCTTTTCTTATGATGTGTTGTGGTGAAATTTACGCAAGCTATGTTGAACAAATACTAATCTCACTTTGATTTGTCATGACAGATTTGTAAGAAGGTATTAATGCAACAAGCTCCCCCTCCCCCTTTCTCTCTCTTTCTTAAATATATAGTTGTGTTTGCTTGATCATTGTCGATACATTTCAAAGCAGCCCGAGCACTATCTCTCTCCCTCTCCCTCTCTCTCTCTCTCTCTCTCTCTCTCTCTCTCTCTCTCTCTCTCTCTCTCTCTCTCTCTCTCTCTCTCTCTCTCTCTCTTTCTCTCTCTCTCTCTCTCTCTCGTGTTTTAGTGTGTGAGAGTGTTCCATTGGTGTTAGGGTTAGTGTAAATTCCTTGCTTGTTTGTGGGTTGCTCTAACGATTCTCCTCTTTTGCGTCCTAGTTCGCTCTTAAACTAGGTGGTGCCCCTTGTGTAGTTGGGATTTGGCTGTGGGTTTGTTGTTTTGGTTTGTGTTGTGTTGTGCCCCAGCCCCATTGAGCAGCACGGGAGCCTTGAAGGGTGTCTAGAGGTTGCTCTTCTTGTTGCCCGCCTCGGACAGCCTCAATATGAATATATACATTAAAGGAAATATAATTATGTATCTAAAAAATTACAAGATAGGTCTTGTAGCATGCATTTCCACTATGTACGTGCCACATCACGACATCCACCCCCTCTAAACCTGCACATCCTCCGGCATGTGCCAGCCTCATGGTAACTTGTGAAAGCAATTGTATCCCCTCTCATCCCATGACCTCCTCCAGGATCATATGGGTAATTAAAAAACTTTTATTGTACTAAGCATTGAGATTCTCCGCATCTTTTAATTCCTCTCGGATCAGAAGGAATTGTTATATACATCTGTTTCCAAAACATCTGTAACAAATTTCCATTATGCGCAAAATCTTCATGACAAAGAGACATAAGTTCCTCATCCTCCTCTTCAGAAAACACTTCCAGGCTTCCTGTAATATACTCGAAAGATTTTTGAAACTGCACTTCAACCTTCTCACCAACCTCTATTTATCCATATGTACCTCTTTCGCATAGAAGTCTGAATCTGCATTCTCAAAAGAATCCTCTAGATAGCCTTTCTCAACATCGAGAGAAACCTCAGAAATATGCATGGTAAATCTCTCATCAATTCTCTCACCTTTCACCAAATACCTCTCCAGCTTTACTTCATAAAACTTTGCATACCTCTCAAATATGGTGTCTAATTCCCTTTCCAAATCATCCTGGTAGGTATGGTCCCGGTCACTTGTAACCGACTGCTCAAAAACCTCCTTGGAGTTAGTCTCTGACACAATATCTTCACCCCTTCTTCCTTTTTGACCCATCCCTAAATTATCTTCAGCTGAATCATGTCTCCACTCATCTAGGGAGAACCCTTCTTCATTACATGACTCTGGTGTCAGCATAGAGCTAGCATCCTCTTCTTGCTTCAAGGCATCACCATGTATACCCTTTCTATCCATAGTAGATAGATGCTCACAAACCTGCTTGCAATTTATACCCTGTGACACAAGACCTAAATCCCTTTTATGCCTCATATATTGTTTGCATACCTGCAGGCAACTGAAATTCTTAAAACCCTGTATAGTAGGCACTTTATGGCAAGCATCTTTATTTGCATCTTCACGCAGATCAAAAATATCATCCCAATCACAGACCATATCCGAAGAGGTTTCTTGCTCTTCTACTCTATCCTCTGATGTCACTTCAACTTGTATAGAATTCCCAAACATTTCTCTATCTTTGATTTGTGAATCTTGAAGATTCATAGCTTCATCCGCAGAACCCCAATCCTCATGCAGAGAATCTGCATCTGTCATTCCTGCAAACACGACTTCAAAAACGTCATCATCACAAATACGCAATCCAAAATCAGCTTTGCTGAAGACTCCAAACTTTGTATAACACCTTCCTCTACCATGGAATTGTGAAAGCTTGCTGCATCTAGCTCTAAATAAGGCAAAATTTTATGAGTCATCTGCATCACATTTGCTACCCCATATATACAAGACATATATATTACTCTGTCAATGCACTCCTCTTTCTCCACCTCGTCTAGTTGAGGTACTTCACAATCCGGAATGCTACTAGCAGAGCTATACTCACAAAGGAAGAGATTTTCAGTCATCCCCTCTAAATTAGCACTTTTGCAGCTAGGCATATCCATTTGGGTAGTACCACATGCATCAAACTTGTATAGGAAAGCATTGATAATGACTTCTTCATCCTGGTATATGTCTTCAGCACAGGCATCCGGTTCTTCTAAACTTGGTAAAAGTTCCTGGATCTGCTCAAAAGTAGATTGTAGCACATCACTAATATAGCCGTCTTTCACCTGTTTTCCCTTCACATCCTCTGTCAAAACCATAGCATCCTCATCCTTGTATATACACTCATGTGTATCTTCAAACGAATCAAAAGGAGCGTCCAAATCATCTATCATAGATGACGAGTTTTGCATCATCCTCTAAGTCGCTTTGAGCCGTTTCAGGTGCTTGGATAGCATCATGAGAGTCATTATCTTGAGATATGAAGGTTACAAGACCCAAACTTGCATAAATAGCTTCCACTATGTCTGCTTCATCTGCATACAATAAATTTGCATCTTGCAAAAGATATGCATCTATTACTGCTTCTAAATTAGCCTGTATGGATGTGTTTACACTTGCATGGCTTACAGGAGACACCAACTCTAGCTGGTCACATCCACTTCCACTCTACTCCATCTCTTGGTCTTGATGTTCCAAGCATACCTGTGTTATAGCTGTAGAAAACTCACCTCAATTGCTTGCATATACCCTTGCATAGTCTTGAACTTCGTGCTTGAAATCATCACTCACAAGTTCAACAAATGCTACAATCATCCGAGCTTCTGGAATTGCTTGAAGACTCATCTCTGTCACATAGCACTCAAGATATCTTTCTAGATCATAGCCTTCGAATATATTAAACTCATTATATACGGATTGCCTAGCGCTTTCAATCTCTTTTTGAATCCGATCTTCTTCTTCAAGCCATTTGCATCTATCTGCAAGCTCTTTCATCTCAGCATATAGCTGCTCCACTTTGCTAGCCATCTTTACCTACTCTCACCCCGTCTTGTTCACGTCGGTTTCACCAAAAATATGTCGAGAAATTTGCGGTCTTGCCAGGAAAGCACCGTGCTTATGGCTGTGAGAGTTTGTGAGAGAACTCAAACAAAAACTATATGAAGGAGTTAAACCATAGATGCCATGAAGACTAGGGTTTGGAAAGAAGTGCAATCAGAGAAGACCCACTCTTTCTCTCTTGCACTCACACACACAAAGAAAGAACACAAAAGAGAATGTGAAAATAACACAAAGATGAAAACATCAAGGCTATGGTCATATCGTATCATGGGTAGTATGAAAGGGTTAATAGATGAATTAATGGCATTCACTCTTGGCTGACCAAATAGGCTATGAATTGCTCTTTGGAATTGTAGTTTTGTGCTTACCATAATATATATATTTTGTCTAGTAATTGGGATTAATTGTGTGTACAAATCCTCTTGGTTCATAGCAAAATAACTACGCTTACGTCAAAAGAAAAGTTATAGTCTATGAGAGGTAGTATGATGGGATCTGGCGATAGAAGTATTTCATTAAGCCTTTCTGGGCCAAAGAGAAACACTATACATTGTTGAAAGTGTATTTTATGGCTAATCCATACGTTACTTCTAATAGATCGTACAGAGTGAAATTGATAGAAATGATCATCATGTGGGTTATTCATCTAAGATAGTATGTGAGAAATGTAGATATGAGAGAAGTGAAGAGATGAGAAGTTTCCCTCCCAAGCCCTATTCTTGCCTGTAGGCAATAAGGATACTGCGGGGAGAGATGTACCTGTAGCAAAGAGAACCTAGAATTTGTAGAGAGGATGAATTACTAAGAATTAAAGAGATAGGTTTGGTTAAGGAAATGAGATTAGATACATATATATATATATATATATATATATATATATATATATATATATATATATATATATATATATATATATATATATATATGTTGGATTAGAGATGAAAAAGAAAACATCAATGTAGAATACATCTTATTTGACAAACCCTTCGGCACCATTATTGATGGAGAGAGAAGAAGAGGGGAGAATTCAACTTTGATTGATACGCCAAGTCCACGACCTTCTTTGATTAGAGTTGATCTTCCATGGATAGCATGCAAGAATGGCTAGTCTTCCTCTAGGAGAAAGTGTAGGCTTAGGCTTATGTTAATGGCTAAGTAAAACTTGACATTACTACTCACTCCCCCATGAATTCCTCTCATCAATGGTTTGAATTCTTGAGTTCTTTTCAAGGAAGAAGAGGTCCCCTTTTATAGGTTAAGGGAACCCCCAAGGGTTTACACAAGAAGAGAGGAGCTAGTGTGAACAGAAATTGGAAAAGTTGGAAATGAGTTGTCCCTGCATGATGTCGGCAGACTGGGATCCAGTATTTTCATCATGTCTCCTCAACCGTGGCTCCAAATAAAAAGTAAACATATGGGCATAAACTTCAGCTCATTAGCTACGATTTTCATTTTAAAATCATTTTCCAATTCGGATTGGAACCTTGTGTAAAAAAATCATCAAAATAGGGTCCATTTCTGGCAGCAAAAGTCTTCATGTGGTCCCTTTAGCTTAGACTTTCATTTGATTCCAAAGGACACCTGTGCGCTCCTTGCCGCACTGTCGAAGCAAGGGACTTGCCAATACATCATGTGCGAGCCGCAGATGGCTCCAAGCACATCCTCGCCGCGATGAAGAAGAAGCTGCAGTCGTGCCGCGCTCAACCGCTTCACCGCCGTCGTGCCTTCGTAATGCTCGATCGCACACACACTCTCCCTCTCTCTCTCTCTCTCTCTCTCTCTCTCTCTCTCACACACACACACACACACACACACACACACACAAGGAGGTGAAGAAGAAGAAGATGGAGATGGAGATGGAGCAAGAGCACTCTTCTATTGCACAAATGAGAGAATGAGTAAAAATTAGGTTTAGTTGGGCTTTATATGAGCTCACCCCATTCACACTTGGGCGCCCATGCTTAGCTAACTAATCCCTTGAATGTCCCAGTTAGAGTGCGCCTCTCATCGGCGATCACTCTACCTTTCCCTATTGGTCCGACAAGCCCGGTACCTGACTCTAAATAATACAACGTTTATAGATCATAGGGTGTCCGTGTGCCGTGAGGGTTAACATGCCCCCCTTCCTGATGTAGATTCCGTCCTCGGAAGCTATTGAGTTGAAGTTGGTTCGTCGAGGTGGAAGATCATTTGAGATGAATGTCCTTAGCCTTCTTTAGTCACTGCAAAATCAAACAACATTGGCACAGTAATGGCATTCTCTTAAAAAGCATATGCAGTTTTAGGTAGACACATTGATTGGTAAAAGAATTTCAAACAATTTGTTAGTAATGAACATTAAATTGCAATGTAATCAAATGCATAAACAGATGTAAAGGTAAAAAATTAAACAAGTCTGGGGCGCTAATTTGACGGTCGAAAGGCACTAGAGATCGAATATTAATACCATGGGTAAGTTTCTTAATTTTCAGTGGTCAATTAAGTTGTTTAATCGCGAGAGCCAAGTATTCATGTTCGAGGGCTGACTAGAGGCTATATCTAGAAAACCTTGTAGTTAAGCTACCATAAAAGGAATTTCTCATGAAATCATCGCCTAACTGATTACTTTTTCTTTGACCCCCCAAAGTCTTTTCACATTGATTCAATTATGATGTGGGTGCTTATTTTGTATGACTTGGGTTTTTTGTTTTTCAAGGAAAAGCGCCCACACTGGGAACCTCTAGGGCTCTAGTACCATAGGCGATACATGTGAGTGAAGTACCAATTTAAGCAGGGATTTCTCTTCCAGCTTAAAATTTTACATTGTGGCACTTTGATTTTTTGCTTGTTCATTTTCAGCATTTAAATTTTGTAACTTTGGGGGGTCATATAATACTGTTACCCTCCCCAGGCTCATCACATTAGTAAACTCCCTTTATAATACTTAAGCTAAAGGTCAATAGGGTTAAGCCCACTAGAAAGCCCTAGTACATTTCATACAATGCTGCCTAAATCGGATTAAGAACCTAAGTAACCATTGCTTATTAGGAAGGCATTCCCCATGGTATTAAGAGAAGATCTCTAATATCTAGCTTGGTCAAACTAGCTTAGTCGGACTGCTTGATTTTTAAACCTAGACAAGTGATTATGACAAAACATTACATTGAATTAAATGTTTGATACTAAGCCAATGCGGTGAATATTAGGCTACCAATCACAATCAAAGCAGACAAACATGGATGCAAAAAGATAAGGGCAATGCTAATGGACAAGAAACACCTGTTTGTGTCGATGGTCGCGCTTGATTTGAAGTGTGAACGAGAGAAAGGTTCCATGAAGGTCCAAATCCTATCAATAGCAACAAAAGGAATACCTCCAGGAGGCACATTAGTGGGAAAAGAGAACTTCGCTAATCACTCAACTCTAAAACAAAAACACTCCTATCGTACTAATCTTACCTACCCTCCATCACTCAAGTGATGAGGATCAAAGGTGTTTTATGGCATAGGTTTCTGTTTCACTGTACCAGATGTGATATGTGTAGGTCTGAGTCAATGTTTTGACTTTTAATGTGCATACTCGTTTGCTAATTGCTCTTGCTCTTTATTTTTTGTTTTTTGTGAGTATAAAGCTTTATATGTACATTCCCTAAGATTGGTGATTGAGAGGTCAGGGAGGAAGGTTGAGAGGGAAACAAGTGAATAATGGATTTCCACAAACACTCCCCCCTTCCTTGGGTAGATCATATCATTTGAAATGAGCTTGTCACCCTTTGAAACCAATTGTTCCAGTTGGTAATAGGTGAGTATTTTTGCCAGTAGTTTTCTATTACCCTAGGTGCCTCGTCAAGCTGCAAGGGTGGTAAGGTACTCCCCCATGATCGAACTTGAAGTGGTTCATCAGGTGATTCTTGAACACTAGGAGGTGTGGGTTCTTTTGTAGCTTCATGGAGGTCCACTACTATAGATGGAGGCTGTGTAGAAGCTTTTACCTCTATGGATGTATTACATGAGGAGCTAGAAGCTTCATGGGACTCCCCCCTTCCTGAGCTAGGTGGAACAATTCGTTCTTTCTTTGGTACCCAAACTAGCTCGGGAGCGGGTGTGTAGCATTCTATGATTTTTTTCTTTCCACGATCATTGATTCATTTTGGAGCTACGGGATTGGGCTCACTTGGGTCAGGTGATAGGTAAGAGCACAATCTACGTTTTGGCACCCAAATTTGATCATTTCCTTGATAGTAGCCTTGGGCTTCCAATAGTCGTTTAGGGATCCATCGCAACATTTGCTTACTTTTCTTGGAGTGAGTGGTACGTTTCTTACAAGGCTTCTGTTTTTTTGCACTAGCTATGGTCGCTAAGGAAGCTTTAGGGACCCACTTGTATGTTTTCTTCGTTACATTAGGATGAGTCTTGTCAGAAGCGATATGCATTGCTTGTAGCATATTTAAGGGTACAGGCATTTCATCCCCCTCAGGTGCTACCCAGGTCGTCCCCCTATTTCCCCAAGTGTCTATGGTTGCTGCTAGGTGGACCCAATCCACATTGTCCGACTCAGTCATCCCAGGTAGGATATCCATATAAGGAGAATCTTGGCCAATGTCTGTATCCTTCTTACAAGTGTAACAATATTGTAGTGGGGCCGAGTGAACTGTGGTGTCAGAGCGATGATCAATAATGGTTTTACTCCCTAAGGGGTGTACCTTACCAGTCACCAAATCCACTCTAAGGACAGAGTCTTGGAATTGCAAATAGACATGGTTTTTAGACCAATCATGAACCATTTGTACTTCCCTCATGAATGGTCGTCCTAAAATCATTTCATATGACATAAGGTGTTTAGAGAAATCCATTACAATGAACGTATGTCGTACTTTGTGTCCTAGAACTTTGATCTTAAGATCCTTGAGCATCCCCATAGGTTTGGCTATGGTACCATTTGCCATATTTACCACAATGTTAGTAACACTGAGGCGGGGTTTTCCCATGGATTCCCAACAATCTTTTGTAACGATGCTAACTCCCGCACCACCATCAAGAATTCCCTTTATAGTTAATCCCTTGGTAGTGATGGGTAGGGTCGCATTAGACTCGTCGCCTTCAAAATACTGCCCTAATTCGTTAATGGGTACCTCGATCACAGACTCGTGTCCATCTAAGGCAAGTGTTTGCACATGATTTTCCTCATCAATCATAATCGAGTCAGGCCTATTTGGTTGCGCAAACTGCGGTAATCCCGTTCGTAGCTCTCCGTTAAGGAATGCTCGAAGTGCAAGGAATAACTTAGGATCTCCATACAGCTTTGCTATGATCGTGGTTCGGACCTCAGAAGACATGAAGTCCACTAGTTTGGCAACATTCATTGGCGTTTTGCAGGGTGTAGGTCCTTGACTAGGTACTGGTGAGGATGGAATCTCATATTCCTCAATGGGATCGGGTATTTCTTCGTTAAACATCCTTTCCAACAAGAAGGGTGTATGCTCACTTTCTGATGTCCCGTCCTCACTCCCTTCTTGGATGATACTAGATATGGCTAACGGTCTATGGTTCATGTGGGGTGGATGAACTTGCGTGGGAAACACTGTGTCATGAATTTTGACATGCATGGGTTCTGGTTCTAGTTTCCTTTGAGTCTCCTCCACTAAACCTCTTAGATGTTTCACCTGCTCAATCTCGTCTACTGGGTTTGGGTACGTCCCAATCTTCTTCTTTCGATTCTTCCCTTTTTGCCCCTGCGGTTTATCTTGGGGGTCTTGGATTGGATTTGGAAACACTTGTGGTGTTTTCAGAGGCTCTTTATGGTTTTCTCTTATTCGGTTTTCATTTGGTTCCATGTTACGGTTTTCTTTGTCGGTCTTTCCCTTTGTGGTATTGGTTCTAGTCTCCATTGTCTCGATTGAATCTGAATCATCCTCGAGGTCATTCATATACACGGGGTCATCTCCTGTTCCTATGTTTGTTTTGGAACTTGGCTTTGAATTTTCCGTATTCTGCGACTTCTTCCTTCGTGTCTTCTTTTTCTTTGCTTGGATAACTGACGCGGTATCTCTCTCTTCGAGGATATGGCCTGGCCCTTGAAGCATGGACCGTGTAATCACATAAGCGGGTGCGACGGGTGGTATTGGCGACGTCACACTAGCAATTTCGACCAAATTTAGGGGTGTGATTTTAGGCGCATTTGGGTTATAGGGGCATTGGGCAATCAAGTGATCTATGCCACAACGACTACATGTGAGTATTGGCATTGCAGACGTGCTCCCTTGATTCATTTGCATCTGTGCAGCATTCTTTTGCAGCCTAATAGGGCACTCCGCTGCCCGATGTGGTCCACCACACTCGTAGCATTGAAGAGGTGGCCTCCTAGCCTGGGTATTGATATTTTGACCTTTGGATGCGAGAGCAGCAGCTTGATAAACCGGCTTGACTTGCCCCCAACAATCTTCCATGTAGTATATAGGACACTCTTCCAATGTATCAAGTCCGTAGGCAATACTAGTGTCTATTTCCTCCTCACATCCATCTGCATAAGCATTTGATAGCTCGCAACCCACTTGGTTCATAGGGGCGACTCTTGGATGCGGGGGCTGCGGTCCTAGCACAGGAGGTGGTAGCGGTGTAGATTGTACAACATTTTGAGATCTAGGGACCATGTGTTGCGGTAGTTGCTCAATAGGTGGAGCAGGCATCAATACAGGAGCTCGAGGTGCATCCGTCCAGGCTACAGGTGGTCTATTTGCCATCATACGTTTGATCATTAAATAATCCTTAGCTTGGTGACCATACCTACCACATGCGTTGCAAGTTCCATTAAATTTTACTCTAAACGTAGGGCACTCACTAGTGCTATGCGGACCTAAGCAAATGGAACACCATTGTTGCTCCCTTCTTGGATACATGTGACTATTTTGAGGGGGTCGATTATCCTTAAGAGACTCTTGGATTGCCTTGGTGAGGTCTGTCAAGAATGTCTCAAATACCTTTGGCTCATTGGCAATGGGCTTTGCAGTCATGGGTTCATACTCAATGGCTTGTGAGCTAGTGGATCTCGTGTCAGTAGACACCCTCATGCCTGCTATCATCAAGTTGTCCTCTAATTGGATTGCATTGGCAGTGACATCTTCCCAGGTTGTGATACCTCTAATCACTAGTCCATTATAGATTCCTTCATTCCTCAACCCTCGAATGAGTCGATCAAGCAGTTGGTTATTGTTGAAGCGCTCATTTACAGGGAAGCGAGAGTTTAAGTGCTTTAGACGACTAATGAAGTCCCTTACTGACTCTCCTTCCTTATGTTCAGCCTTCTGTAGCTGAGATGCTACACCCCAAAGCACACCTTCTCGTATGTACTCCTTTAGAAACAACCTTCAAAGGGTAGGGTAGATTGTTTTCTCGTCCACCCTTAGGTTCTATACCAATCTCCAGCCTTCCCACTTAATGTCAAGCTTAAGGCATTGCACTTATGTAGTTCGTTGCGTTCCCCTAAGGAATCACATACTTGTTCAAACACTTCAATGTGTTTTCTAGCATCTTCGTCCCCATTGAATTTTTGCGTGAGTTTGGCAATTTGTACTGCCTTACTTCTAGGCTCTCTATCAGATGCACGACGCATATTTTCCGCGATAGATCGACCTATGGATTGAGCAAACGCTGCCAAGTCACCTATGTGAGGAGGCAGGGCCGGTGGAGGTACTCTTGGAATCATATGTGGGAGAGGGACGGGTACCGGTCTTGGCATATGTGTGGATGATGCAAGATATGGAACATAACCGGGCATAGGTCCACTCGGATAAGGGCTAGGGAGCGGCACTCGAGGAGCATAAACAAGTGGTACAATTGGAGGTGTGGGGGCCATGTGTGCATAAGGGGCTAGAGGCACATACAATTGAGGCCCCATATTAGGTACTACGACACTAGGGAGTGGCACTGCGCTAACCGTAGATGTCATCGGTACATTCTCTGTCAGGCTTATCCCTGGAGTGAGCACTGTGTTTTCCTTAATAGAGGGTTGAGCCAAGTTAGGGAAGCTAAAGTTGTCGCTCGGAGGCTCAGATTGCATAGAGACCCCAGGTGAAATGACGTAAGATGGGTCCATGGGGCTCATTAGAGGAGTCTCCATTTGTGATAGAGTAGGCTGTTGAGCCTTGCTCGTATCCAGAAATCTTATGGGGCCAATTGAGAGTATATTTACCCCTCGGTTTTGCCTTTCTGATTGAATAATGCCATGGATAACATTACAGATCATTTTCTGTTGATCTTCGATGCTCGTGGCACTAGAGGTGGATTGTACAATCTCTATCCATCCTACATGGTAGGCGTGGCCAGAGTGTAGATCCGTCAACACCTCAGTGTGGAGGTTGTATGTCCAATGATCATTAATGAACAATCCTTCTAGAGTCGACGTGTTAACGGTTTCTTGTGAAGTAGAAGCAATGTTGCTCCCCGTGGTTTTACTTGTCACCAACGGTACTCTAGAGGGAACTTCTGAAGGAGGCAGCTCAACAGGGCCTTCTTGGTAAGAAGTTGGCAGGATATCCACATGGACACTCTTTGGGGGTGTGGGGTCCACGTGCGATGTGAAAGGAGAGTCCACTTCCCCACCCCCTTCGTGTGCTTCATTTGCATCAGGTTCCGAGCGAGTAGCTCTACCTAATGTTTCCATGAAACGACCAAACATACTAGTAATAGGCTGTGGAGCTTCGGGAGGTGCATGGCCTTCTCTCTCAGTGTTTTGGGTAGGGTATGCTTCCATGATTTCTGAGTCATAGGAGGAATCACTAGCGGCTATTTTAGGTTCTTGGGTGGTGCTACCTTGTGTCCCCGCTGAGGGTCTAGAGCCTATCGTGGATGGGTAATGGGTGTCCGTATGAGCAGAGGCACCCTCAATATGCTCATGTTCTAGCACCCGCCCAGAGCGTAAGTGCATGTGACTTGATCCCCTAGAAGTGTCAGTGAGTGCCCGTGAAGGCTGCTCACCTAGTATTTTTGGGTGTTTTGCAACCCAAGTCTTTCCTTAATTTGACTTTTTGGTCCTTTTTTTCTGACCCGGCTATAGAATAGAGCGTATGATAGCTCAAAACGAGCGTCTTGGTCAGAGGGTCATGCCGTGCTTTACAGCCCTCCGTTTGGTCACTCTATGCCCTCGGAATCCCTAAAACTGTCAATTTCCAGTAGGGAACTAGGCCCAAACTAGAAAGTCTAAGGGTGCAAGTGGGAAGAGAAGGGAGGACAGCGGAGGACTTGTCCCACATGCTCTCATTCTCTCTTGAGGGAGTAGGGTATATATATGAGAGTGAGTCTAGTATATATCATAAGACTGAGGACTGAGGCCTGGGCCTGGGCTTGGGCTTCGGCTTGGGGAAACAATCCCGATCTATCTTTTATACAAACCAGCCCGTCCGTTTTAAAACTCACGTTTTTTATTTTCGAAAATTTAACCGCCCGCTCACTCGGGTTTTTATTTTCTAAAATTTTTTTTTTAAATTTTTTTTTTCCTTTGGTGCAGAAAATGCAGAAATTGAAAACGCAGAAATTGAAAACGCAGAAATTGAAAATGCAGAAATTGCAGAAATTGAAAAAACTCGAGAAACACAGAAAATGCAGAAAAATGCAGAAATTGAAACTTGACAGAGCCAGAAAATGCAGAAGATGCAAAATCGCAAGAAATGCTAACTGTGCAGTGCAAACCAGAAAACGTAGAAAATGCAAAAAACAGAAATCTCCACACAACTACACACACTCATTCCCTGCCTTTCCTATGATAGAGATTACACCACAAGAAAGCGTAAAGTGCTAACCGAGCTTAGTGTAGGGCATATCCCCGGCAGCGACACCAAAAATGTGCGCTCCTTGCCGCACTTTCGAAGCAAGGGACTTGCCAATACACCGTGTGCGAGCCGCAGACGGCTCCAAGCACACAACAAGCCTAAACTAGCAAGCTCAAGAGAGCAAAGGGTGTGTCACTCACCGCTCTACGCTCGCCTTCGTGGTGGATTCCTCGCCGCGATGAAGAAGAAGCTGCAGTCGTGCCTCGCTCAATCGCTTCGCCGCCGTCGTGCCTTCGTAATGCTCGATCGCACACACACTCTCCCTCTTTCTCTCTCTCTCTCTCTCTCTCTCTCTCTCACACACACACACACACACACACACACACACACACACACACACACACACACACACACACACACAAGGAGGTGAAGAAGAAGAAGATGGAGATGGAGATGGAGCAAGAGCACTCGTCTATTGCACAAATGAGAGAATGAGTAAAAATTAGGTTTAGTTGGCTTTTATATGAGCTCACCCCATTCACACTTGGGTGCCCATGCTTAGCCAACTAATCCCTTGAATGTCCCAGTTAGAGTGCGCCTCTCATCGGCGATCACTCTACCTTTCCCTATTGGTCCGACAAGCCCGGTACCTGACTCTAAATAATACAACGTTTAAAGATCATAGGGTGTCCGTGTGCCGTGAGGGTTAACAACACCTCATGCCATATGAAAGCATGGCATTGCTCCTCGAAAAAGCTTTGTAATCATGCTTGCAATAATGCATTAAAATAAGTGTATCTTTAAAATCATGCCACTTAGTGTCCCACTAGGATTTGATTCCCCTCTAGTAGCTATTTAAAAAGAAATATAAGAAAAATACATAGAATATATATATATTTGAGTTTACCGTAGATATAGGATCTAGCTAGGGTGTGAGATGATAATGAGATAGTAGAAATAAAGAATGAATGCTTTTTGCCCCAAGTTAAAGAGGCGGAGCTATTGACACTTTTTCCATAGTATTTTCTGATGGTAAAGTAAGAATAGGTTACCCTTGAGAAAAATAATAGGATGAGATAGAAGGCTTATTATTATACTTAAATATGAATATGTACATTAAAGTAAATATAATTATGTATCTAAAAAATTACAAGATAGATTTTGTAGCATGCATTCCCACTATGTACGTGCCAGAGCAGGACATCGTGCACGAACGGGTAAGAATATCACAAAATTGCAAGCTTTCACAACTCAGGTTTGGGCTCCAAAGAAGTTGATTCAAGCACAAAAAATTCAGGAAATCATTTGGATTCCAAAACAACCACAGTATCAACTTTCAAAGCCTGAATCCCGTCCCCAACCAAGCGTACAAGGGCTGAAGCAAAGACCACTGTTGACTCACACAACAAAAATGTGGATCCCAAAGAAGTCTCTTCAAACACAAATGAAGCATGGGAAAGTATGGGTTCCCAAACGAGAGCCAGCAACAAAACAACCAATAATCGCAAAGAAATGGGTCCCAAAGAAGAACAACAAAACTGCTGTCAGTGCATCGCCGCTTGAATTCTTACAATTCTTCCTACGAGTACAGTACAGTTAGAAGAGAGCAAGTTGCTTCAATCAAGCAACGATACAGGACCTTCAAAGACCATTACATTGCTTAGAATAGGAAGCCTCGCCAACAAATGCCAATAAGAAAATTGCTTATACCCACATCTTGTACAACATAAATCTTTTCCATGCATTGACTATGTATGCATAATAGGGCTACATTACAAGGCCTGCATAGGCACAACTTTTAATTGCCCAAGCACAACACATACCCTTTGCGATACTCTATCGTAAAGAATGACTCCAAATAGGAAGTTGGGAGGCATTCTGAATGCGGACCTAACATTATGACTATTAGAGGGCAATGTTTTGTGAGATGCATTGAATTTTTGCATTTATTGTGATAATTTTCTAATGAAATTTAGAGTATATGCACTCATAGTAGTGTTACAGAGGAGTATGGGGACAAAATCCATATATGAGCCCCTAGGGACATGTGTATAGTGTACATAGCAGTTAGATTTCTATTTGAATGATATTTCTTTTATTGAGTTTTTTTTAGATTTTCTTTGTTTATTGTTAAGAAAAAAATTAAAAAATCCATAATCCACATGAAGAAAAGATTGACGAGAGGCCTGAGCACTACAAAGAGAAGAAGGTACAGGAAAATGATGAAACTTCACGAAGTATGTCTCAGCAGCCACTACAACAGTCGAAGAAACTTGTCACAAAGCAGTGTCAACAGGCAACCGACAAGTCATAAAGTCAGAGTCGAGTAGCTAAGCCACAAAATGAGTGAGGTGTTAGTCCCAAAGCTTCAAGTAATATTCTCTGTGGTCTAAGCGTCTTAGCTATTCTAGGTACTGCTCAAGCTGGAAGAGTTGATCATATTTACGTTGTGTCGCTCATGCTGGTATAGGTGAGCAAAAGAGTCGAAGTCTAAGTACTTAAGTCTCGTGAAGTGAAGGAGAAGGTCCAAAAGACACTCACGTACAGAGCACAGTGAGATACGAGTGGAGAAACTTCTACATCGAAAACCCTTCTTGGAAAGGTGGAAGCTATTGAGACATCTTTTGATGTCACATGTGCTACATTTATTCCTCGAAACACCCATCATCTCCTTCTTTCACATTGCATGCTTTTGGTGACAAATATCTCATATGCATATAGAGTGTCCCATAATTGGCACTTGCATGAGGCACTCTTTCTGTGTTTCACTCAAGCACTCACCTTTCATGAACATGTACTTCACGTTCAACTGCTCAACTCCAATAAGAGCGTATACCAAAGGCATTTTTTCCCACCGGGTTTTTTCCCTTTGGTCATCCAGGTTTTAGATCCTAATCTAAAGACACCTATCACCATCCTCTTGTACATACTCCTTCTACATCAACAATAAGGAAATGCTACTCAAATCAATTGACAAATGATTTGGAGCACCAATTTTAGATCATAGCATACTTCTCCTCAATGGCGAGACGAAGAATGGCCTACAATGACAAAGCTGCAGACAACACTAACAATATGATTGCACAGGAATAAAGAAGTCCCCAATGAAGAAGAGCAGACATAAAAGTAATCAAAGGATCTCAAAATATGAATGGTTATGATGATAGATGTCCTCTCTAATGGATCATAGTTCTTGTTGTGGTTTGACAAAGTTACAAGCAGTGCAACAGATGAAGCCAAAACGACAGCAAAGACCACATCGCCATCGACAATTAGGTCATGTTGGGGACGACATGAACGCAGAAGGGGGGTGTGTTGACCGCCGGGTCAACAACACAACATAACTCAAGTTTTGTACCAAAGTCTTATCTTTTGTGAGTTATGAACTGCTACGGATTATGGCTATAAACATCATTTGTAATGAGTAGTTATTCTAGTTTCAGAAGCCGGAGTGCAATGGCACTTCCAGATTGTAAATACAAATACATTTGAACCTTTCAACCCCATTTTTGGTTAAACCTAAGGTAGCCTTAGTATATAAGGTACCTAGGTCATTTTGTAAAGGAGACTTTAATCATAATCAAAACTTTAGCGCTGCCGTCTACTGTGTGTGAGAGAGAAAGAGAGTGAGCGTGAGCTTTATCCTCTCGCTACACCCGGCTCGCTCAACACATTGGAGATCTGACTGCACCATTGTTGTAGGCTCGAGGAGAGCTACGCGACAATGCCAAGCATTCCTCACGAGACGAAGCGCACACGCCGACGCATCTACGAGCTATTTGTGGCCGTAAGTGTATCGAATGATGTCTGTTTTCTGCGTGCTAGTAGTCTATAGAATCATGGCGACATAAGCTATGCATATGTACTCATAAATTTCAGTTTCAGGAACTTTGAAAATTTTGCTCTGTCATCCTACTCGTTATTCGCAGATGGGTTTAGAGTGAGGGTTTTGAGTGTAGAAGCTTAGGGACAGGTGTATCCTAGTGAGGGGATGGTGTTCCTTAACACTAGGTTGGTAACCTAACAGGACATAAAAGTGTCCTTTCAGGGTTTTGAAAAAAACCTTCAAAACCATAGTAGATCCACTCATTTTGTAAAATCCTTTAATGAGGTTATAGTTCAAGGCCTACTACACATGTAAAAAATAAGAAACTTGTAAAATTTCTCATCTTTTGGTCACACCAAGCCTCCAAAGTTGATGGACCAGTACGTTTTCATGAAAACAGTCATTTCTTATGTTTTGTTGCATAAAAATAAGATTAGGGATTTTTGTAGGACTTGAGATAAATTCCCTAGTTAACTTCAATGGGTTGGTCATCAGAACATATGATTGCTTCTCACTCACTATTTTTTGTTTTTCCAAAAGAAATAGGTACAAAAAAGTTGAATTTTTACCATTCTGCAAACCTGTCATCAAAGTTTCTATACCCACGCTCAATACAAATACTATATGCATGTTTTCTTAGCTACCTATTGTCCTTTAGGTTCATAAGGAGCCATGGAGCATGTCAAAAGAATAATACATCTCTTACCAAGGGGACTCTTGGGGACAAAGATGAAGTGCTAAATACAGCAAACATAAAAAAAGTGGGTTCAACATTATGAGTTGTAGAATCCCATAGAAACTATTCAATATCTAGCCAAATTTGATCCTTATGACTAGATATAGTTAGTATCTACAAAATGCATGTATTTGTCACAATAAACTAACAATATTGAAAAAGATATACTTGATATACTAGAATGTTTCGTTTTCTTCTATAATTGAAAAAATCAACCATCGTTGTCTAGTAAGCAAAATAGGGTATTAGGTGCCCCAAAGCTCAAGGAATATTAGCTTTATGTTACAATATGGGACATAGAAAATCAAAAATGCATTTGGATATCATGAAAGCCACCAAAAAAATCATAGAAGAGCTAAAATTGGCTAAAAAACAGGACTTGACAAGTTTTGTAATTTGGTTATAACTTACAACTTTAACATTTATTTCTCCCTAGAAGCATCAGGACATGTTGAGGACTACTAAAGATAGTTCTCTAGCATTATAGATCTCACAAACATGAATTCTAGAGTGGTATAGTTGCAAAAAGTTGAAAAAAGCCAAAAACAAGACCCATTTTTTCACACAGTTTAGGTTATGAAATGTTGTGCAAGGACAAGGTTAAAGATGGAATTGATATTCCAAACAAATTTCATGTTTTTTTCAGCTCATGAGACAAATTTCTAGATAGATAGCACCTCAAAATCCATTTTGAAACTCTTGACATAATTCAATGAAAATGGTCACTTAAGAGGACATAAAAGTGTCCCATTACCAACCTAGTGTTAAGTTTTGTATGAATCTGGCATGATTAGGTGAGTTACCTTCCATATGTGTGTATGTGTCTAGGTGGTGTAGTTGAGAGAAGTGAGGTTCTTGATTGTGGTTTAGTTGGCCTTCCAGAGTGTTGTATGTGTAGGATGGTCTCAGCCTGACAAGCTAAATTTCCTCTGTGTGCCTATCGTGTCATCTGTGTCCTCGATTCACATTATGTTGATCTAGGTAGTGTTTGCATGCACTTCATGGGTGTGTGAGTCTCTCCTCCAACAAGCACATTACCACACATCGTGAATTGTTCACCTCTCTCAAGTCTGTCCCTCATGGGAAATCCAGTTCAGGGAGTTGGAAAGATTGTGCTTACTACTGCTAATGGCAGTTCCTTTACACTTTTTGATGCACTTTATGTACCTAGGATCAAGAAAAATCTCTTGTCTGTATCCGCACTTCCTAGACTTGGACTTGTAGTCAAATTTGTGGATGACAGAGGTACAGTTCATGATCTCAGTTTTGGTGATAAAATTGTTGCATCTGGACTTTTGTGCCGTGGGCTGTATAAGCTCACTTTGTATGACAAGCATGGAAAAAAATTTGTAAATGTTGTTGCAGATTCAAGGGTTATTTCAGATGCAAAGCTTTGGCATGCACGTTTTGGTCATCTGAATTTTGTTAGTTTGCTGTGTTTGTAGAAATCTGATATGGTTGCTTCTTTGCCGCCTCTTGAAGCACCTGTCAAACATGTTTGTGAAGGGTGTATTTTGGGTAAGATGCAGCGTTCAAAGTTTCCAAAGGATGGTTCAATTCGAGCCAATGCAGGTTGCAGCTTGTGCATAGTGATGTCTGTGGGCCCATGCAAACTCCATCCTTGGGAAATTACCTTTACTTTGTGAATCGATGATTACTCCAGGCATGCATGGGTGTTTCCGCTTAAAGCGAAGTCCGAAGTTTTTATGTGCTTCAAACAATTTCTGGCTATGGTTGAAAATGTCTCGAAATGTACTATGGGCACCCTCCGTTCCGATCGAGGGGGGGAGTATATATCTCATGAATTTAATGCATTTCTGGCTAGTCGTGGGATAAAACACCAATGTACAGTGCCTTATACACCTCAGCAAAATGGTGTTGCTAAGAGGAAAAACATGGCACTTACGGAAATGGCACGATGTATGGTCAAAAGTCAAGCTTTGCCGCATTCTTTTTGGCTTGAGGCCATCATGTGTGCCACTTATGTACTTAACATGTGTCCTACAAAAGCTTTGCTGTATATTACTCCATATGAAGCATGGCATGATAGAAAGCCATCTATTGAGCACATGCGTGTTTTTGGCTGCTTGGCATATGCTTTGGTTCCACAAACACAACGCTAAAAATGGGATGATAAGGCTGTCAAATGTATTTTTGTTGTTCATATTGCTGAAAGCAAAGGTTACAAGTTGTATCATCTGCAAAAAAAATGTATTCTGGTTTCACGGGATGGAGTGTTTGTGGAAGATTCTATTCAGCCCTTGCTATCATGTACTAGAGACAGTAATGTAAGCTCACAGGACATTTATGGCACTTTGTTGCCTCTTTTCAGTGGTGGAAATATGAATGTAAGTTCCAATGAGGCAAATGTACAGCCTATGGGGGTTTCTGAAAATGTTATAGATCAGCCTATTACTTATGCAGATGTACATGATGTGCTTGATGAGGAAAGGGCTGAAAATGAGCAGGCTAGAGGTATGACAAAATGGCTGGTGCACACTTTGCGTGATAGTAAATTGGATGCACCTTTGTCTAGTCGTACTCGTTTAGGCTCTTGCCATGCATCTTATGCATCATATTGTTATGCTTTGGCTGTGTCTAGCTTACATGATGTTGAGGAGCCTCTATCTTTTGATGAAGCACAAAATTTAGAAAATTGGATGGCTGTCATGCAATCAGAATATGATGCACTTATAGAAAATGACACATGGACTTTATGTGATTTGCCTCCTGGAAAAAAGGCCATTGGTACAAAGTGGGTTTACAAGTTGAAACGCAAGCCGGATGGTGAGATCGATCGCCATAAGGCTCGACTTGTTGCAAAGGGTTATGCACAACAAAAAGGCATAGATTATGAAGAGACTTTTGCTCCCATTTGTCGTATGGCTACTGTGCGTTTTCTATGTCCATTGGCAGCTCATTTTGGTTGGGATGTACATCAATCAAACATTGTTACTGCTTTCTTGAATGGTGACATATTTGAGGAAGTTTATGTAACACAGGCTTGCGGTTTTGTTATAAAAGGACAAGAAGACAAAGTGTGCAGATGTAAGAAGGCTTTGTATGGGTTGAAGCAATCTCCTCGTGCTTGGTATGAGAAATTTGACACTCATTTGGTTAAACGAGGCTTTCATAACAGTCCAACAGAAAGCACATTGTATGTAAAGCGTGAGGGTGATGTACAAGTCTCATTCTGGTTCTTTATGTTGATGATTTGTTGATCACCGGACCAAATGAGAAACATATTTCTGAATTTAGGTTGATTTGAATGCTACTTTCAAGATGAAATATTTGGGGTTGTTGCATCATTACTTGGGTATATAGTTTAAGCAGTGTGATGGTGGTATTGCCTTGTGTCAGAAAAGTTACATAGAGACATTGCTATGTAAGTTTGGACTTGAGGATTGCAAACCTATTGCCACTCCCATGGAAACAGGTTTGCAGTTGAGTCTACATGATGCTGGCGATCTTGCTGATGTCACTCTTTACCAAACTACTGTCGGCTGCCTCATTTATGTATGCAACACGAGGCCAGATATTCAGTTTGCAATCTCACAGGTCAGCAGATTTATGGATAACCTAGGGTCTAAGCATTGGCTGGTTGTCAAGAGGATTTTCCGCTACCTTAGTGGCACTTTACATCTTGGCTTGTTTTATCCCAAGAGGGGATCATTGCCGCCAGACTCACATGCTTTTTCGAACTCAGATTGGGCTGGTTGTTTTGACGCGCGAGTGTCCACAAGTGGTTTTTGTTTCATGCTTAGCAGTTCATGTATATCATGGTTGAGCAAGAAGCAATCTACTGTGGCCACTTTGAGTTGTGAGGCTGAGTACATGGCAGTCTTCACATCTACGGTTGAGTGTGTATGGCTCAGACGCCTTATCGGTGATTTGGGTGTTGGACAGGACATTGCCAACACTATCTACACTAATAGTCAGAGCGCATTGGCACTTGCAAGGAACCCAATTTTTCATGCTCCCACAAAGCACATTGAGGTGCATTACCACTATGTCAGGGAGAGGCTCTGAGCAGGAGAGATCAACTTGGCTTATGTGCCAACACAGGACAACCTTGCAAATCTTTTCACAAAGGCATTGTATCGTGAGAAGCTTGAAGCTTTCCGCAAAGCTTTGGGCTTACTCCCCTTTGTGGACTGATCATGTCGTTAGGGCATGGCACTTCACTTTACTCATGTGCCAGCTCTCGTTCAACGCATCACTCCAAGGGGGAGTTGTTACCATATACATGTGGTAGTGATGTGTGTGAACACACTAGGACCGCCGGTGCAATTTTTCCCTCTTTAGGAGGTTTTTTCCCCCGTGCATTGTATATACGCCCATCACTCTAGGGCTGTCCATCTTTCCATTGCATACTAAGAAACACACTCTCTATTGTGTGCCTTGAGCTTCCTTCATCTTTTCCAAGCTGTGTGCGTTTCTCTGCAACCCTAATTCCAACACCCAAGAAGTTTATTACTATTTATGTTGCCTGATCTGCGGTGATGCGTGCACCACTGTAGAAGTGATCAAAAATAGAATGTGGGGATGTGGAAAAGTGCTTTGGGTATCAAGGATCAAGCGTACAATATTTTGTGAATTTTGGAGTTTGTTTGGGGGTTTTCCAATGAAAAATTCCCGTCGGGGGTCAAAATTGGCCAAAAGTGGACCAAAAAAGGTCAAAAATGATTTAAAAAAAGGTGTGAAAAGGCTTCAAATTTTCACATCAATCACGGTGGCGTGAGTGTTCAAGGTGAAGGAAAACTTTTGAATCCAATACTCAACACTTTCACCTCTCTATGTGTGGGAGTAAGCAGGGTTCCTACAGGTGGTCTAGTGTAGTCCCGTCGGGCTCGCGTCCTGTTTTCGAGTGTGTGGAGTAGTGAATGAGAGCTCTCTCTCTTCAAATGTTTACTTGTGAGAGTCTATGGAAGTTCTAATGTTTCCATGGATGTGTGTGTGCAAGGAATTGAGGGAAGAGGTTCGGCTTTCTGCAAGACTATGTGACCCTGTATCGGAGCCATTAGGGTTGGCGCTACTTCAAATAATCCAGCAGAGTGGAGTTAGGTAAAGGCTTTGCAATTCTTTGAGAGAGGACTTTTTTGGATGGTTTTTTTGAAATTTTTATGGTTTGTCTTGTATATTTTGGTCACCATCAAGTGTGATTTCAAGTGGTGATCAACTCGACTCATCTTGTACTGTCTGCGGGCAGCTTTGTCTGCGGACAGGCAAGGGCTTGTAGGTTGAGGTGTTTAAAGTTTGAGTTGAGCTTGTGGGTAGTATTTTTATTGAGCTCTTGAGTGGTGGTGTGTGTGCGTTGGAATTTAAGAAAATTCCTTGTGTGGTGTTGGGTTGTGTGGGTGTATGAGTGTGCGCATGGAATATTTTACTCCATCATCCTTTGGTGATCCCACTGGGGAGCGGAATTTTGCCGGTTGTGCACCCATGTGAAGCGGTTTTGCTGTGGAGTTTGAGCTTCAGTGAAGAAAAGTGGTGGTTTAGTTGAGGTGCAACACTTCAACTTTTGTGGAGTTACTCATGTAAAGGAGAATCGACTTTGAAGGGATGGTGTATAGTCAGTCAGTGTTCATAGGGAAGGAGGATGTGAAGGACTGGATTGCGGACTTTGAGCAAAGATTCATGTATTTCCTCTTGCACTCAAAGGAGAAGTTCACGAGTGGTTTGAAGGTTTAGAAGAAGACAAAATGCAAACATGGGAGCACATGAAGCAAGCAATCCACTGCCAGCTGTCTTTTGAATGTAAAAATTCAATTATGTCTTATTATCTAATATTTAACAGCTACACACACAAGCACGCACACACATACACAATGTGTGTGTGTGTGGGAAAGAGGGAGAGAGAGAAAGAGGGGAAGGGAACATGAGAGGGAGGAGATGGAAGGAGCATACCTGGATCTCCTTCCTCTCCTCGTGTGTGTGTGTGTGTGTGTGTGTGTGTGTGTGTGTGTGTGTGTGTGTGTGTGTGTGTGTGTGAGTGGGTGAGAGAGAGAGAGAGAGAGAGAGAGAGAGAGAGGGGTGCGGGTATACCTATTTTGCAAGAGCGTCGAAACTCAGATCTGAGATCTGAGCTTTTGGTGCTCATGGAATATTATTTTACATGGTCAGCGTCATTATGAGTGTCTCTATCATCATCGCTATATTATTTGTTGCATAGCGATTCTCACAGCAATGATTATAGTGATGCCGTGAATTTTCATATGTGAGTGTCGCACTACTAGCGTTGCTACTATGAAGAACCTCTTGTAGTGAAGGTGGAGACTAATTTTACCGCATTTGAATCGGTCTACGGCAAGGAGGAGGTGTTGTCCGTGCATATGCCACACAGCAAGGGATGCTACAGGATCAAACTGTTATTCTCCAAGATGTGCAAATGAACAGGGAGGCAGCCGCGGATTAGTATGTAAAGTAGTAGGAGAAGAAAATTGCTAAGTTTAATAAGAGTGTTCCGGATAAAAGGATAGAAGAAGGTGATGTGGTGATGAAGTATGAGAGCTATTTGGATTTTACTTTCAAAAGAAGTTCAAGAAGAAGTGGATGGGTTCGTACCAGGTACAAAAATCTTTTCCAAACGGGACCTATCAATTAATACGGGCAAATGGTAAGTTGCTTAGAAACAGGGTGAGTGAGGTGCGACTTAAGTTGTACTTCGATAAAGGTTTGGTGCCTGATGTAATTTAGATTGTAGCCAGGGGGGCTCGGCAACTCACCTGAGGGCACTCAAGAGTAGCGGACAAGCAGTGTTGTACATATTGCACATAATGTACATATGGTTGTGCCTTTTTCAATATGTGTGAGTACTAGCAAAGTGTTGCAGGTTTCAAGTTCAATAAAGCTGCTTTGGGTTGAACTTAATGTTCAATTGAGGGGCGGGCAATGATGGTGCAACCAAATTTGGTATGTGCTAGAAAGTGTTAAGTGCAATTTTGTGTATGCGGACAGGTGCATGGTAAAGGGCTAAAGCCAATGTAGGAGACCTGGACAATACAGTGGCAGTGAAAATGTATGCTCAAAGTGGTTATTTTGGCTAGGGGGGCTCCAAATTAGGATATTTGAGATGGAAGATCATGATGTTCCAAATGTGGGAATTGTGCCTTGGAATGTAGTGTTCAAGATGCTCTAGAGGCTTGTTCAGACTGCTTGTCAAATAGAGCTTTGGTATGAAAGATATGCTAGTCCAAAGTTAGAAGATTTTGCAGATCCTCTACGAATAGGGCAGATGGTCAAAGTTGATGTCAACATATAGGCATGTGAAGCTTGAGTTGTGGAGCATGCCGGTCTTTTTGGATTGCCGATCAAAGTCCAGATGGGACAGTTATGGATATGGAAAAAGTTGCAGGGGACTATTATGTGCCCGCTTGGTTGTACTGGAGAACGTTCCATCTAGAAGTTTTGGAGCCTTGCCAAGGTTCTCAAGGGTAGTACATTGCATGTGGATTTAATGGAAAGTGATAGGGCATCAATCAAAATCCGGATGTGCAAGTTATGGGCTGATGAAGATTTTATTAGGGCTAGTTTTGGCATGGTTTGACTGTCCCACTGGGTGCACCATCTGGAGGTTTCTTATCCTTGCTAGGGTTCTCGGAGAAAATGTGCACTACGTGGAACCAGCCAAAAGTGATGGTGCAATAAGTTTGCGGACTTGGAATAGTCAAAGGGTGGACGAGATGCTGGGAGTTCAAGACATACACACGGTATGTTTCCCCTTCATAATTCATATGCCGATGATTGAGTTTCAGAGAGTCGACAGTATTTGCAACAAAAACGGGCTGCCAAGGGCCGATTCTGTGCAGTGCCATTGAGGCAAGCAAGATGTTGATGTGGCAGCAACGCATTAGTCGAGGGCATGCAAGACTTTCCCCCTAATCCTTTTAAGGAAAAACAAGACACTCCAAGGCAGCAATGACTGCGTCGTCATTGCCCTTTGAGTGAAAAGAAGAGAGGAAAAAAGTTTCTAAGAAGAGGCTACTGAAAAGGTGAAGAAAAAAGAGAAAGAGGTGCGGTTGAAGAGAAAGGAGAAAGAAGAAGAAGAGAAGAAAGGAAGAAGAAGAAGAGAAGGAAGGGAAAGGGAGGAAACTAAGAAAAAGAAAAAAAAAGAAGAAGAAGGGGGGTTAAAAAGAAGAAGGGGTCAAGGCAAGCATTGAAAATTCGGCTTTTTCTTGGGGCTCGCTAGAGGGTGGAGGGTTTTTTCAAGCGACGAAGGGAGCTTCTTCATCTTCTTCTTTCGCTATGTCAAGGGTGAAGGAAGTCCAATGAGGGACTCTTGGAAGGAGTGCTTTAGGGCAATGAGGGCTCAAGAGAGAAAAGAGCTCACGTGCAAGTGTGCTTCGACAACGAAGGTGGGAGAAAGAAAGTTCCTTCCCCGGAAACGGCATCAACCAGGGTGACTGTGATCATTTTTCCATGCCCGTCAAGTTTGTGCCGACGAGGCCATTTGTACTTGGTTGTTTTGAGTAAAGGAAATCAAGGATTGCCCGTACTTTGGGTGTCATTTTCCCCTTCCCCCCCTTAAGTTTTGTTGTTCTTGTGCTTGTGTCTGCGGTGTCAAGTGTGTGTGTGGGCAAGTGTGCCCCCATTGAACAGGCGGTGTCTTGTGGCAAAGAGAAAGAAAGAGGCTTTGGGTGTGCGTGGGAAGCTGTAAAATATGTCATGCCATCCGTATGTGTTCGATCGTGATCTAATATAGTATGGTCCACTTGAGAGGTGTGCGGGCGGTGGTCTACTAGGAAAGAGGATTTTGAAGGTGAATCCTAGTGGGTTGGCGTGTGATGTGTTTACCCTGAGCTATAGAGAGGCAGACAACCTGTATTCTAAATTTTTACCCCCTTTCCCCTATCCAACGTGCCAAAAAAAAATTCTTGTCCCGGTGAATGATGATGTAATGTCATTGTAGACACTGGCACTCCATTGCCAAGCCACCACAACCTACAAGACTATCTAAAAGTACACCCCAACCTTTGTTAAGGTACCCAACAACCACCTGATTAGAAAGCACAAACATTATCAGACATTTCAATGGCACATTAGCAAACTAGCTCAGTGGAAAAAATTGAGCATAAAAGTGACCTTCTCTAGTTACTGTGAGCAAAGAACTCGCTCTTCTCCACTCCGAGCCAAAATGGTGCTCCAAGGGTATCTAGCATCTATGGGAAGTCCTATAGTGGCTCTTGGATCATGTCACAATCAAAATCAAACCCATCGTTGTCAACTGCCACATCTCCTTCTTGATGATCATATGGTGGAATCACTGAAAGGCCTTCAATTTTACGTGTGAGCATGACCAACAATAAGGTTGCGATCTATAATATGGGCACTGTTTCAAAAAAAAAAACACACCAATATCTACCAGCCATGAAATTCCTGTAGAAATGGTTGTGAACTTACTAGATCCGTGAATTCATCTATCACAGCATATGTGCGTGACACCATAGAAAGAAAAATAGTACGAAGATGGCAAAATTGTGCAAGCGGACCTCCTTGGTGGTGAGTGCCAAATAGTCTACCCAGCACGCCATGACTACTGCACCATCTGATAGTAAAAACTCTGCAGCCAAGGTGAACATACTGGAAACAAGCTCAATAGAGGATGCATTCCATTGGGTATGCCACTAGTGCCGGAATCGAGTTTGCAATGTGTGGGAAGGTCTGCCCACACAAGTCGCACCCCTCCAAGCCGTTGATTAGGCTCCATTTTTCCGGAGTGTGAGAGAGACCCAATCAAACATTGGATCACTCAAAGGATCCTACAATACATAAATACCATGCAAAAGAAGATTGAGAGAGTGCTTATCAAACTCAAAGTGGATGCCAAAGTGTCATAAACTCACTCAGAAAGGATCCATGATAGCCTTCCTTAGATGGCATACATTAGCAAGTACTATGAGATGTACTAGGACTATTCCAACACTTCAAATTTCTGCCATTTTTGCATCGGAGTGAGCTAAAACTATGTCAAACGCAAAATTTAATGAAATGTTAGAAACCACAATTTTGTTGTTGTCAGAATGGGAATTTGTAGTGGCATTTCTTACCTAGTGGAAAGGAGTCAAGTGGTTTGGATGGCTGAATAGAAACTGGGTGGCTATCCTCGCTTTGTCCAGTAGAAATGGATATGGTTCGCTCGGGACCGCGCGATCTCAAAGCTTGAGAAGGACTAGAACTCCGTGACTCCAAGTGACGTTCGGAATCACCTTGCACATAATCTAACCCACCACCTTTATGCTCTCTCCTTTCACTTTGAAACTTCTTCGAGAACTTTAAGAAATTGTTGATGACGGGGTGTTCTCTCTTCTTATCTTGTTTGGGTCTATCCACTACAATCCTCCTTGGTCGTGTTGGGGGCAATGGCATTGATGGGATGTTGTTGGATGGTGACACTTCCTCTTTTGCCCTTATCGTTAACCTTCTTGTTCAATGTTGCAAGTCCAAAAAAAGTGAAGACACTATAGCAAGCTAGACACATTAGTTGAACAAGAAAAACATTACTTACCATTGTATGCTTCAGATTCGTCTTTCAGAAATTTTCCAATTGCATAGTCCAAAAACCATGGAAAATCTCTCAACGTTTCCTTACCATGGAACTTGTCTATCTAATCATCAATATAGAGACCTCTCTCCTCTCTCTCAGAATCCACCCATGCATTGTTGGGATACTCAGGGTATGGATTGCAAAGACCTATTCTAAAGACTCTCAACCACCCTCTACAAGAAAAAGAGGAATAACTGCACCATTCATAACACACGATTTTACTATTGTGTAGTTCAATACATGTATAGCATGCGTCGGATAGTACAAGCAAAATGTGGTTGCTTTTATACGTTGTGGGTAGCTCGTACGGTTTTCTTCCACCGCATAAAAACCTTGCCAAAGTGCTTTTTGTCAAAAAGCTTCCAATGCATCGCTAAGAGACATGCCACAATCACGTGCGGCATGTGCATGTAGCTTCCTTAATGTAGAGTTCTCGGCCTCCATCTTCTTGGCTACACTCAATACACCCCTTCACATTAAGTATTAGTAATGCAACAATACTAGGTAAGAGCCCAAACTATAGTTTTAGTACTCTCACCTTTCAAGCTGCCACCAATATACGTGCATTCTCAACCATTGTGAGAAGGGATTCTCCTGTGTCAGAATAGATGCCTCCACTAACGACACATCGTCCTTGGCCAATTTATGGGTCAAGAAATATTTTTTGAAATTTATCATAGGATAACATTTTTAATAAATTAAGGAGAACAAACACTTCTTTCAAAAGTAAAGAGTACTTACTCCAAATAACTACTTTGTTCCGTGCAACCTTGGAGACTCTGAAGGGGATCATTTTGCAATTGTTCTCTTCCCAACCCACAAAAGAGATGCATTTTTGGAAAAAATATGTTCCATTTTTTGGATTGGCTATGACTGCTATCTCTAGTCCCTTTCGCAAAAAAAGTTCTCAGTCTCTTTCACAGCCAAATCATAACTTGTCTTGTGATTATCTGTGTGCATGTGGTACTCTCTACTCCCCTTCACTTGTAAATTTTGTGTTTTCAACCGATACATTGCATCAAACTCTTCTTGTAATACAAATCGCTAAATCAAACTCTTTTCCAAGGAGAATCCCATGTGCTTATCTAATGCATGTGTATTATAAATTTACAATTACCTTACAAAGTAGTTGCACTAGCAAAGACATAGGTAGTCTAAGCCATTTGAATGGTTCATTGCCATCCCATGAAGTGCCCTATAAGGTTTAGCCCTATCTTCTTCGTTGAATTTGTCCAGTAAGGATTGTGGGTCCGCAAGCGTTAATTTTTGCATCATAAATATGTCGTGCGCAGTTGTGTAAGGCACATGGACTTGCATCACCCTACTTTTAAATGAAACATTATATTAACAATTGATAATATCAAGTGCAACAATAGAAATGTGAAGAAACCTACTTGTTGATCATGCCGTGCACCAATAGAAATTACGCCATCTCTGCAAGGTCGCACTTCACAATTGTGCACTCAACCTTTGGTGTAGAGAATTCAATTAACTGCTCCCACAATGCCCAATATGTCCACGCATGGAGCCGGTGGTTGTTGTCCCATACAATGAACATTTTCTCCTCCATGTGAGAGATCTCGAGAATGTCTCTAATTTGGTCATCAAATGTAGCCGACATCACTAACTCTCTCCCGTAAGTGCCACGCCTATCTTGTTCAAAAAAAGCTTCAGATACAATGAAGCGAGCCATCCTGAGATGGTAACCTCTTTTGGCTATAGAGGTTGTTAGTTCTGCCACACAATCATTATTCGTTCTAATGGCTGGGTTGACCAAAATTCAAAAAAGCTAAGGAATGTGAGGCAACAAGTTTTATGGCACAACATGTACATCAATCTAACCCGTGTTTCCCACAAGGATGGTTATCAACAACCACATATCCAAAGAAATCGGTAAAAGAATCATTACCCGTGTTTCCCACAAGGATGGTCGTCGACGTGATTGCAACCATTGAAGGAGACACTTGCATCATTGTCAAAACAGATGCTCCAACCATGGAACCGCTCTCTTGAGTGGTGTCCATAGAAATTTCTTCTTGGGTGATTTGAATTGTCATTTCTTCTTGGTGGTCCACATCTTTGGACTGCTTTCTTGTTAAAATTGGTATCTTGTTTGCTAATTAGGGTGCTTATGGCTTCCAAAGAAATGATGAAAGGTGAAAGTAATATGAGAGGTTTGAAGGTGTGGGAAGAAGGTTTAAGAGAAATGAAATAAACAAGTGATAAAATCATGAGTCCTACCCTTGAGATGTAGGATCAAGTTTGTCTCCAATGTGCATGCAGTGAAAAAAATGGCATTGAGAGTGGGTAGTCCAATGGATGTCGTTCTCTAGTGGATGTGGTCACTGAAAAGAGGATGTAGGTCCAAGCCTATATAGATGGTGGAGCACAAGTTTGTGTCATGAGGGAGGCTGCTATGAACGAAACATGTGTCAAAGTATTAGTTAAATCAAATGTAGAGTTAAATCAAATGTATGCATGAGAATGGCTAACCATACCAAAGTGAGGTGTTTGGGCGTGGCTTAAGATGTAAGATTGAAAGTGATGGCCATTGAGTGCCTAATCGATTTATTTGTGATGAAAGAAAGTGGCAATGCTTCTCCAATCGTCTTGGGTAGTCCATGGCTACTTGTAATAGGGGCTAAGCAGGATTGGCGGAGTAGGTTGTTTATCAGGCCTGACAAAGAGAGAGGGAGACAAGTGGTGCTTGACTTGAAGACCGTTTTCACCCTATGGAAAAAAAGATGCAGATGATATGACAAGCTATGAATACAAGACGAAGACAACCTATGATGAGGGCTACATTGATACTAAGGAAGAGAAAATCAAGGATGATATGCTAAAGATAGATGCCGACTTGCTTGGGGTCATTGTTGAAGGCTCCCATGCAAAAGGGGAGGTGCAACCACACATCATGGCATAGGTGCAAAGAAGGTAATTGTTATGCTAAGTGAAGATTTGAAGAAGCAAGAGAGAGAAGGCTATGTCAAGCTGTGTGACTCTTTTTCAAATTTATTTGTGACAAAGTACAAGGATTTACAAGGAGAAAATGGTGTAGAGCACAAGATAGTTCTTAAAGAAGGGTGCAAACCAAGGCGCAAAAGCTAAGGAGGTTAGGGGAGATTAAAAAGGAGGCTCTTTGGCAGAATATTAACCAATCATTAGATGAAGGTACCATATACCCTGTGAAAGAGTCAGAGTGGGTTTCTCCAATGGTTATCACCCCTAAGAAGAATGGGAAATGGCGGGTGTGCATCGACTACAAGCCATTGAATGCAGCAACCAAGAGAAACCACTACCCACCGCCATTCCAAGATGAAATCTTAAATCAGGTGGCAAGTCATGAGAGGTACTCTATTATGGATGGATTTTTAGGGTACTTTGAGATAGGGATTTCTCTTGAAGACTAGTTGAAGACAACATTTATCTCTCCATGGGGGTGCTTTTCCTATTGCACGATGCCATTTGGTTTGGTGAATGCCTACACTACCTTCCAAGACTAGATGAATAAGGTGTTTAGTCCCTACTTGGGCAGGTTTGTTAGAGTTTTTATGGATGACATTGGATGTTCTAGCTCAAGGAAATATCATTTGTCGAAGCTGTGGCTATGTTTTCAAAGACTCGATGAAGAAGGAGGTTAGTTGAATCCTAAAACGTGCAAGCTAGCACAACCTCGAGCGCAATTTCTAGGCCATGTAGTGTCATAAAATGGAATTGAGGTAGATCCAAAAAAGGTCAAGGCGCTAGTCTTGATGGAGCCTCCCTCTAGTGCGCGAGGTTTGGCCTTCTTTGTGCATAAGCGATAGTACTTGTCGCGTTTTCTTTGGATGTTGTCACAGTATGTGTATCCTCTCCAAAAGAGGGCTCAATAGGTGCATGGCTTTGAATGGGATGAAAATGCTCTAGAATCTTTTGAAAGGGTGAAAGAACTTTTGTGTCAGCTACCAATTGTGTGCTCTCTGAGCCAAGAGGATGATTTCTATGTGGCAATGATGGTAGGTACAGTGGCTATTGGGGTGATGTTACTACAAAAGGTAGGAGGGAGCTATAAGCCTATCTACTTTGAAAGCAAGGTGATAAGTCCTAGACAGGTGACTTACACTGAAGTGGAGCAGTGGGTCATGGCATTGGATTTTGCTTGTAGGAAGTTCAAAGTGCACCTCATTGTGCGTAGGTTTTATGTGTTGACGGCTAACAATTTGTTGCCTGAAGTGGTGTTACACTTAAAGCCAGGGAAGCAGATCATGAAGTGGGTTATAGAGTTGCAGGAATTTGAGTTTGAGGTCAAGATCGACCATACAAGTCAGTCCCATTTGGCGGACATTTTGGTCAGAAGGCCGTAGATCTGCCAGTTTATCCAAGAGTGGTACGAGATGAAGCCAGAGAGGAGCCAGACCTGGTGGGATATTTTACCATGTGGTTTGATGGTGCGTATAGGAGGGTGATAAAGAAAGTTGGTGGAGGTGTGGTGATACATGATCCACACGGCAAGGTAATATTCTCAAAAGCCTATGATTTGGAGGATGTCCATACCAACAATGAAGCGGAATATCTTGCCCTCCATCTAGGTTTAAAACAATGGGTCGAGTTTGGCAGTTCTAGGTTAGTGGTCAAAGGTGATGCATTACTGGTCTTCAAGAAATTATTAGGCCAATGGTAGGTAAAGCGCGATTCTTTAAAGCATTTCTTCTTTGCCATCAAAAAGCTACGGAAGCTCTTTTGGGAAATCCAATTCAAGCATGTGAAGAGAGAGCACAACCAAGAGGCAGACCAACTAACAAGCAGTAAGGTGCAGATACATGTCACAAGCATATATGTGGCCGTGGCCACATACACAGCCCACTTTGTTTTTGATAACATCTCTTGTCATTTTGGAGTACCGTGGGTACTCGTTTCTGATAGAGGCCAAGGATTCAAAATTAAGCTAATGCAGGCATTTATTGAAAATCTAAAGATTCAACATCGATTTTCATTGCCTTATCATCCCAAATGCAATGGTCTTGTGGAGATTGCCAATGGACAAATCATCAAGATACTGACGAAGTATGTGTATAAGCAGGAGATAGAATGGGAGATCAATCTAGAGAAGTGTCTATGGGTCTATAGGATGTCCTACAAAGTGGCGACCAACTTTACTCCATTTGAGTTGGTTTATGATAAGGAGGCAAGGTTGCCAGTGCATGCACAATTAGGTTCTTTGAATGGTATATGGCGCATCGATGCCACTCCACAATCTATCTTACAAGATAGGATTGTTGGGCTTGAGGCATTGAAGATGGATAGAGAAGCAGCAACAAACTACTACGTGCAGTAGTGGGAAAGACGAGTGGCTAAAGTCAATAAGAGTCTGTCAGACAAGAAGATAGAGGAAGGAGATCTGGTAATGAAATATGAAATCTACTTGGACTTCAACTTCTAGAAGAAGTTCAAGAAGAAATAAACGGGTCCATACAAATTGCAAAAGACCTTTTCGAATGGGACCTATCAGTTGGTGAGAGTTAATGGTAATCTTCTCAGGCACAGGGTAAATGGTGTACAGCTCAAGTTGTACTTTGATAGAGGAGTGATGCCAGATGTGAGTCAGATTGTGACCAAGGGTGTTGGGAAACCCACTTGAAGGGACTCAAGAATAGAAGATATAAAAATTTTCCCATATTATACATATTGTGCATATGGTTGTGCGCTCTCTAGTGTGCTTGGGTGTTGCAAGTTTCAAGTTCAATATGGATACTTTTGGTTGAACATGAATGTTTAACGTAGGGGTGGGCAATGATGGTGCAACCAAAGTCGCACTATGCGAGGATGCAAAGCTATGGGTGCTAGCAAGTGTAGGACAAAGGGCCAAGCCGAATGTGGAGAACCTGGGTAGGCAAATGATAGTGGAAGTGCATGTCTAACGTGGTTTTTTGGTCAAAAAGGTCCCAAAATGGTCCAATTGGGGTGACAAGTAAAGGTGTGTGAGATTCTGATTTAGTGCTCTAGAATATGGTCTTTGAGATGCTTTGCAAATTGGTCCAGACGGCTCCTCAAACAAAGTCCCGGTCTGAAAGTTATGATTGTCCGAAGATGGAATGCTTTGTAGATCCCCAATAGGCAGGGCAAATACAGACAGATGTCCAAAATTAGGATCAGTGGATATGCTTGTAATGCTCAAGCTATGGAGCATGCCGGTATTTTGGAATTGTCAATCGGGCTTTGAACAGGCAATTATGCCTGCGGAGTATTTGCCCGGGGGGGGGTCACCTACGTTGATGAGTTTCAACACAATTTGTAAATATTGTATATATAGTGTGATAGCGCATGTAAATAGCCTTCTCATGTGGTGGGTGTCAGTCAACAAAGATCGAAGTCGTGAATAGTTCATAAGAAGGACGGAATTGGTTGTATAGTTATGGTCCACTTATGGTCTTTTTGTAAATATCTCAGATCGTGAAATTTGGTTTTCTTTCGGCTCTCTAATCCATGCTCAGTAGAAATTAAGAAAATAGAGTATTCCGTGCTCCCCTTAGTTCTTCACCCATTCACGATGGTGCCATCTTTGACATGGAGCTACAAAATAAAGGTCATAGTAACACTTATGTTGGTAAAGATGGAAACCAGTTCACGGGGCTTCTCTTGCTGGATTTGTAACCACCGACCGAAGATTTTTATCGCAATATTGGGAGCCAGTCCTTTGTTAGCTATATTTAAGGAGATACTTTTTGAAAAGATAATGATAATAACCAAATCTCCAGGGGAATGGCGTGCATGTGAGCTGTCGTCGGCAACAGAAGGAGACGGTGTGTGTGTGTGTGTGTGTGTGTGTGTGTGTGTGTGAGGCAAAGGGCGGCACCAACCAGGGCAAGGGGGGCCATTCTGGGAGCCTTCTCTAAGGGTTGATGCCGAAGAGTGGGGGGACTTTAGTATCCCAGTAAACCTCATTTACATTAGGGTATGGAAGCCCTCTTGCTTCTGTACAAATTTTTTTTAACATAATACAAGGTTTGCTGGGTTTAGTTCTTGGGCTCTCTCATATTTTGGCAATCCCACTGAGGACCCGAATGTGTTTTTTAGTTCCTCTACTAAAGACACCTAGAACAAGTTTTTAGAGTATTAGTGTAGTATTTGCATCTTCTTTTTGTATCAGCTCAAGTCTGTGTGTGCTTAGCTTGCAGAATGGAAACAAATAATCGACCAATCTTCACTGTAGAGGAAGATGTCAAGAACTTTATTTCAGACTTTGAATGAAAAACCATTGCAATGCATATTGTAACTAAGCAAGATCGACTACTAGTTCTACCTCTTGCCCTGAGAGGAAAGGCAAATGAGTGGCACGAGACTCTAGAGGAAGAGAGAAAACAAAGCTGGCACCAAATCAAGCAAGCTATTCCGGACAAGTATGGAAAGAGGGTAACAATCAAGGAAGTGATGGACAAAATCTAGGATCTACGACATGATAGGAAAATATTTTGATATTTTTTTTACATTCCTTCACCTCTTTATGGCAATAGCTAGAGTAGACAACGGAGGCCGCACTATGTGAGCTCTATAAGATGCATCACTTCTTGTACTACTTACATCCTGATGTGAAGAATAAGGTTCAAGAAGAGGATGTGGCTACCTTTGATGGAGCTATGAATGTAGCCAGAAAAAAGAGCAGAAAGATCAAGAGGAGACTCAAACAAGCAGCCACCATTACTACGTTACCACATAATGGGGTTCCTTGTCAAGAAAAAAAGCTTGAGAGGACACCAATAGGTCCCGATCCGATGGACTAACAATATCCTCCAAAACCTCTCAGTTCAATTGCAAGAGCTTCATATTGGGATCATGGATCGGCACCCCTGCTGAGAGAATGAATGGTTGGGGTAGAGGAAGGAGAGGATGGTGCTATTACTACAGGGAGGAGGGTCATTTTTCTCTTGAATTTCCTGAGCCACCAAGAGAGAGAGGGGGTATCTACCCTCTTTATGGCAGAGGAAGGGGAAGAGGTGATCCATTACCCCAAGAGGCAAGAGAGAGACCTCCAACGCCTAATCCTCCACCTGAGCTCCTAAATGAAGAAGGAATAAGGGTGGGTATAATCTCTTTGAAAGAGCATAATGAGATCTTAGCCAGCAAGAGGGCTAGAAGAGACAGAGACCAGGAGTCTAAAGATGAATAAGAGCTGCGAAGAAGAAAGCGTGAAGCCAAAATTGAGGATAGGCCTGAGAGCAACAAGCGGAGGAGGAGGAGTCAAATTTAACAACAAGATTATCTATTGGGTCAAGGTATGGATGAGTATGATCTTATTAAGGATATCAAAAGACAAAAAGCCAACATAACCTTTGGTTAAATGCTTGTTTTAAATTCCAAACTAAGGAGGCAATAGTCAAAAATCATAAGCACTACCTCTCCTCTCAAGGGAAAGGCGTCACATGCTACTGTGTCTACCATCAAATTGGGCCGCCCAGTGGATATGGTCCCTCTTTTTAAAGCTACTCTTGAAAGGAAGACTCCGGTGGATGCTTATATTCCTGGAGGAGCCAAAGTATGTGTGATAACAAAGTCTACTATGGAAGAAGTAGGGATTTCCGTCTTTGCAAAGGCCTCTGTCCGCATGTGAATGGCTAATCATCATCGAGCTAAATGTTGAGGCATTGCTAAAAATGTAAAATTTAAAGTGATTGATATTGAATGTCTTATAAATTTCTATGTTTGGAGGCCGGAGGGAGAGCTGATCCCATAATTCTAGGGCATCCGTCGCTCATCACCACTGGTACAATGCAAGATTGGGGGTCCGTTCTTATCTCAGTGCCCAATAAAGCCCAAGGTTACCTTCAATATGAAGACCAGGGAAACCTCCTCTCAACCTTTTGAGTACAAGCATGACGATGAGTCCACAAACAATTATTCTTATGGCTCTACTGAGGAGTCCATATCATCTACAGATTAAAGTCTTGATGATGATCTTCTTAAGGTATGTCCTAACCTATTTGGGATCTCTATAGAAGAAGATATGCCTCTCTCTAATAATAAGAACATCATGGAGAGTATCTCTATTAGTTTCTCTTCTCTTCCCTCTTCTTATATCCACTCTGGTATTAATTTTAAAGATATTCTTGGTGAGGATCTATCCAACCAAGAGAAGGATGATTATATTGCTATGTTCTCTACATTCCTATATCTGTTTGCTATAGAGTATGCAGATCTATGAGGAGCCAAATATGTAGACCATAAAATCAATCTCAAGGAAGGGGCTTGACCTCGGGCACAAAAGCTTCGTAGGCTGGTAACAATCAAGAAAAAGGCTCTCCATGAAGATGTAACTAAGCTCCTTGAAGCTGATATTATTTTCCTTGTCAAGGAATCTCAATGGGTCTCTCCAGTTGTAATTGTACCTAAGAAGAATGGAAAGTTTCGAATCTGTGTGGACTTTAGGCCTCTTAATGCAATAACTCAGAGAGACCATTATCCCCTACCCTTCCTAGATGAAATTCTTAATCAAGTGGTAGGGCACGAAAGGTACTCTATCATGGATGGGTTCTCGGGCTACTTTCAGGTCATTATTTCCATCGAAGATAGGTTAAAGACAACTTTTATAACTCCCTGGGGCTGTTTTTCTTATAAAAGAATGCCGTTCGGCCTCATAAATGCCTATGCCACCTTCCAATAATCTTTGCTCCCTACTTGGGAGATTTTATCAAGGTCTTTATGGATGATATTGGTTGTTTTAGCTCCAAGGCACTTCACAGAGAAAAGCTTATGTTATGTTTTGAGAAACTACAACAAGAGGGTGGGCAGCTCAACCCAAAGAAGTGCAAATTTGCTCATGCTAGAGTGCTACTATTTGGTCATGTCATGTCAGAAAACGGTGCCAGGCATTTTTTGGATGAAGATAAAGTCACTAGTTCATGCTAAAAAGCTTGCTGACTAGCCTCGAGTACATAAATATACATAATGCTTTGAGTTTTCAGAGTGCTCTTGTAAAATTTATGTATGAAGGCTTGGTTCTGCTTAGTCATTTGCAAGATTTTTGGGTTGGTCCAGCTTCTAAAAGGTGGTTTTCAATGAGTACTTTTGGTCGTGCTTGATAGCCGGTGAATCGGACTCGTACATCATGAGTTACATGCATTTGAAATGGGCGGTTACTTACTTAGAAAGTGGGGGTACTACGGATGCATGCGAGCAAATTCAAGTGGGACAACTTGGTAGATCTAATTAGAAAAGGTGCGGTCAAAGATTTCTTGAAATGGACGAAGTGATAAGCTCCGAGCCGGGCTTTATAGCGTCGCATTTGGTGCTCAGAGTCACCCGCCACGCTTCCATCAAGATTGCTCGGTGTGGGGAGAAAAACAAAATTTTTTTTTGTGCTTAAGTGGGTAGATGGGAGGATGATTCCAAGTGGCAATGAAGTAATCCCACATCGGGGGGAGCAAGTGGAAAATGGGGTGTATAAGGGAGGGAGTGGGCACCCCCTAAGGTTGTATCAAAGGGGAAATTGGAGCTCTCTTGCCTTGCTAATGGGGCTTGTGGGTGTTGGGGGAGAGACGGGGCACCCATTCTGAGTTCCCATTGCCTTGACAAGCGCTTGGCCACCTTTTTGGTCCCCCGACACTTGCCCCCACCCGATTCCTTGGTCAAATGGTCACCGACAGCTCATTTTCCACCCAAAAAAGGCAAAAAATGGACCTATTTAAAGGTGCCCAAAGAGAGAACCATGTCGACTGAGAGGAGAGAAAAAAATTCCTTGGGATAAGAGCTTAAAAAATCCCATTTTTAAGAGCTGCAATTTTTTGCACACCCTTTTTCCTTACAGAGACTAGCGTTTTTGGAGCTTTTGAGAGATACCCCAACTTCAAAAGCTTTTGTCTGTTGTTGGAATCAAGCATATGGATACTCTACGGAGGTCTACACGACACAAGATTAATCTTTATGGTCTTGGTTTTCAAAAAATTTAATCATAGTTTGGGTTAGGGCTGTTTCCCACTGACTTTACAAGTGTTCGACATAGGTGTTTTCCGCAGCTTTATGGTGTTTCCTTCTGACGGTGTGGTGTGTGCAAGGCTATAGAGGTTCTCGTTTTCCTTCTTATTGGCATGCTAACAATGGTATTGAAGAAGATCCAAAAAAGGTAAAGTCACTTATCCTTATGGACCCTCCCTCTAATGCAAAAGATATAGCCTCTTTCGTGTATAAGCTACACTACTTGACTAGATTCTTCTGGATGATGTGTCAATTTATATATCCTCTTCAAAAGCTTAGCCAGAAGATGCATGATTTCAATTGGACTAAGGAAGATTTGTATGCTTTGGATTGCATCAAAAAAGTTTTGAGCACTCTCCCTACAATGAGCCCGCCATCTCTAGAGTCCACTTATTATCTTTCTCTGAGTGTTGGCACAATAGCATTTGGATCTGCTCGCATCCAGAAGCAAGGTAGAAGCTTTAAACCTGTGTTCTTTGATAGAAAGCTAAAAAATCCAAGTGAGTTTTCTTATTATGAAATATAGAAATGGGTCTTCTCTCTCGTGCTTGCATCCCTTGTTCTATGTTTTAACCTCATCTAGTCTCATGCCTGAAGTCATACATCACCTAAAGCCGAGCAAGAGAATTCATAAGTGGACTATTGAGATACAAGAATATGAATTCAATTTTAATAGGGATCAGTATGCCAAAACTCAATTAGTTGATTTGATGGTATACAAGGGAGGGTCTCTCCCCTCTCTTCCCTGGGTAGATGTGTCCCCTCAAGAAGAGGAGCCATATATCTCTGATGCATTTACCCTACTCTTTGATGGCACCTACAGAAGGATCGTGTAGAGAGCCAGTGCAGGGATCATCATTAAGAATCCCAAGGGTGAGGTAATGTATTCCAAATCTTACAACCTTGATGAAGTAGGGAGTAACAATGAAGGGGAGTATCTTGCTCTGCTCCTTGGAGAAAATGAGCTAGTTCATAGCAAGCTAAAATTCATGGTATCCTGTTTACAGATCAAGGAGGCATTATACGAAGGCAGAGAGTCTCTCTCTTGTTGAAAGTTTTTGAAAAAAAGGACAATGCCCCAATCACCTACCAACCTTACAAAAGAAAAGACTCGTGAGTAAAGCCAGAATGTATACTTTCTTGGGAGAAGACCTACTGATTTATGGGAGGGACGGCATTTTAAGAAAGGTACCCTTTAAGAACGAGATCAGGATCATCCTCATGCAAAGTCATGAAGAAGTAGGGCATCAAGGTAAAGCTCATATCATTTTCACAATACTTAGGACCGGCTTCTGTTGGTCCTCACTAGTAAGGGATGACTATTACTGGTTTAAAACGTGCAAAGAGTGCCAAGTTTATGCAAATAGGAGACTCACTCCTGAGCCTCAAAAAGCTATTCTCTCTTTTGATGCTTTCATGAAGTGGGGGATGGACACTGTTGGGCTAGTCCCTAAATCGAACAATGGAAAGCGGTTTATTATTGTAGCGATTGATTATCTCACCAGATGGGTGGAAGCAAAACCTCTGAAGAGATAAAGGCTCACAAGGTAGCTGCTTTCTTTTGTACCAATATCTGTTTTCCAGGTTCGGTACACCCATGGTTATCATTTTAGACAGGGGTCCTGGATTTTGAGAAAAACTCATGGATCATCTCACTTCCCTTCTTAAAATACAACATTGGTTCTCCTCCCCCTACTATCCCCAGTGTAATGGTTTGGTAGAGAGTGTCAATGGGCAGCTTGTCAAAATGCTCTCTAAGTATGTGCGAGAGAAACAAGATGATTGGGATAATCATTTAGAGAAGTTCTTATGGGCTTATAGGACCTCCTTTAAAGTCTCATTATATTTTACTCCTTTTGAGTTGGTATATGGGAAAGAAGTTGTTCTGCCCATCCAAGTGCAACTTGATGCCTTAAGGCTTCTACATTGACTCCAAGGCTCTCATCAACAAAGGATGGAAGAAAGGATCCCCACCCTTGAAATACTCTAGATGGACAGAGAGCAAGCTGTAGACCACTCCCTTCAAGAAGTAGAGAAAAGAATCAAAAAGGTCAACTCCTCCTCACCTTTAAAGTCTATTGCTAAAGGTGACCTACTGTCAAAGTATGACTCAAGGCTTGATTCTACATTCCAAAAGAAGTTTAGAGATAGACGTCTTGGACCTTACAAAGTTTCCCAAGTCTTTCCAAACGGCAATCAATTGCAAAGGTTTATAGGAGAACCTCTCCCTTTTAGAATTAATGGCTACTGGCTTAAGCTATACTTCTCAAGGGGTTTGATTTCCAATGTGCACTCACTTATAGTTGAGCATGAATGCTCAACCTAGAGGGTGGGCAAAAGATGATGAGTTTCATGACAGTTTGTAAATATTGTATATACAGTGTCATAGCGCATGTAAATAGCCTTCTCATGTGGTGGACATGAGGTCGCAAAGATTGGAGTCGTGAATAGTCTATAAGAAGGATGGAATGGGTTTTATAGTTATGGTCCCTTATGGTCTTTCTGTAGATATATCATATCATGAAATTTGGTTTTCTTTGGGCTCTCTAATCCATGCTCAGTAGAAACTAATCAAATAGAGTACTCCGTGCTCCTCTTAGTTCTTCACCCATTCACGATGGTGCCATCTCCGACATTGAGCTACAAAATAAAGGTCATAGTTACACTTATGTTGGTAAAGATGGGAACCAATTTATGGGGCTTCTCATGTTGGGTTTGTAACCATCGAGAGAATATTTTCATTGCAATAGTGGGAACCCACCCTCTGTTAGCTTTATTTAAGGAGAACCTTTTATAAAAACAATGATAATAACCAACTTTGCATGGAATGGCATGCACGTGGGCCACCATCGGCAACACAAGAAGGCGGTGTGTGTGTGTGTGTGTGTGTGAGGGGAAGGGCGGCGCCAAATAGGGCATGGGGGGCCATGCTAGGAGCCTTCTCAAAGCACCCACTTGCTGAGGCTTATAAAGAGGGCATGAGGGCACTCAGAGTGCAAGCACGCTACAGAAGGCGAGAGAGAGATCCAGGCAGCACGAGTCGAGCTACAGCGAACCCACAAGAGAGCATGATGTGAACTTGAGTGATATGTAGAAGATAGAGTGAGAGAGGAGAGAAGGAGAGAGTAGACAGAGAGATGGAGGTAGAGAAGAGAGAGAGGTGTGAGAGAGAAGGGAAGGAGAAGCTGACACCAAGTAGAGGGGGGAATTCAAATTTGAATTTCATACAACAACTGCTTTGGGAACAATACAAGGGGAGTTCCTTTTATAGGCTTGGATAAGCAATCTAGCCATTGTAGGGATAAGGTATCTGTGGTGAGGTTTGAACTCCAGCTTAGGTGTAAAGTGCATTGCACTTTCCACATCCCCCCTCAAACCAAAATCATAACAGAAAGCATAGAGCATTTGTGAGGAGACCCCCCCTCAAATGCGAATACAAAATAAATCCATGCTGAAATACAATGAGTGTTGTTGAAGATGAAGCTAGGGAGCTTCCAAACCGGCTCGTGCTGAGCAAAGAATGTGTTTTTCAGGAGGAACTTCCTTGGTAATGAAATCGGTAACATTCTCTGTGGTAGAGATGTATTTGAGGTGGATGAAGTTGTCTTCTACTAGCTCCTTGATGAAGTGATACGCGAGCTTGGTGTGCTTTGTGCGCTCGGTAAGCTGAGGACTCTTTGCCATTGCAATTGCTGACTGATTGTCACAATGTAGAATGATTGGTGGAGTGGCACATGGAATCGGCAGTTCTTCTAGGAGTTGGTGAAGCCACAATGCTTCACGAGTAGCAAGGGATGTTGCTATATACTCTGCCTCGGCAGATGATAGAGCAAGTGAAGTCTCGTGCTTGCTTTGCCAAGAAATAGCACCTCCTGCAAGAAGAAATACATGCCCAGGGATGCTATGCATATTCGGGTCTTGGCCAGCCCAATCGGCATCAACAAAACCTTTGATTTGCAGTGGTGATGAGTGGTGCTGACTGTAATACGTGAGAGAATGATGCCAAGTTTGGTGTAAGTAGCGCAGTGATCTCTTGGCAGAAAGACCATGGCATTTGTGAGGTGCCTTCATATGGTGAGATAATACATGACCTGTAAAGCTAATGTCAAGTCTTGTGCATGATATGAGATACCTTTGCTAGCCGATTAAGCGAGCGTAGGGAAAGCTTGACATAGAATAAGTATCATCATCAGATGGTGGCATAGAAGTGAATAATTTATTCTTGACAAGTAGTGGTGTAGAGAGTTGTGCACTAGAAGAGAGAAGACCATAATCACCCAATATGTCTTCAATGTATTTCCGCTGAGAAAGCTTGATGAATCTGCCATTTGGATCCCTGTTGACCTCTATGCCCAAGAAGTAGGTCATAGGGCCGTTGTCATGGACTGGAAATTCCTACTTGAACATTTCCACAACATGTGAGACATATGTCTCATCACTACCAATGATAGGAATATCATCAACATAGACACCAATGATTGCCCATCCATGAAAGAGAGTGTGATAGAACAAGTTTGGGTCAGAAGTGCATTGAACCCATTCCCATTTGATAAGAAAAGCATGCAAGCTCTTGAACCACTGTCATGCAGACTGCTTGAGATCGTATATAGGCTTATGTATCTTGCATACATAGATGGTGGGATCATCACAATAGAAGTAGGGAGGCTGAGCCATATAAATTACTTCATCTAGCCATCCATGTAGAAAGGCAGTGCGAATGTCAATGTGATGAAGAGGAATGTCAAAGAAAGCGGCTAATGCAACAAGTATGCGAAATGAGGTGATACCCATGATAGGAGAGTAAGTATTAGTGAAATCTGTACCATGTTGTTGCGTATAGCCCTTCGCGACAAGACTTGCTTTGTATCGTTCGAAAGAACCGTTGGGGCGATGCTTCTTCTTGAGAATCCATCGGAAACCAATGGCATTGGCATCGTCGGGCCTTGGCGTGATAGTCCAAGTTTGAGCTTCTTCATGTGCTTGAAGCTCTTCCTTCATGGCTTCAATCCATTGTTTGCTTCGGGAGAGGCAATGCGTCTTCGACTGAGAGTGTGTTCTCTTCGAGCGGGTCGGGGATGTTGATGGAGAGGTCTTCTTCTTCTTGAAGCAAGAATGAAGCGAATGATGTTGCTTCGTAGATGGCTTCGAGAGAGCGGTGTCGAGGGCGAAGGGGAGGTGAGATCCCTTCATCATCCATTGGGGCTGATCCGGAGGGTCGATTAGAGTGTTGATTAGATGCCTTGAGAGCTGAGGATGAAGAGGAAATGGTGATGGGATTGATGTTGTTTCTATGAGTAGTAGAAGTAGGCGGGGTGGAGAAGGAGGATGATACGACAATAGGTGAGTGTGCCATGCTTAGAGGAGATGAATGAGAAGTCGAGGGGCTGATGGGGTAGGTAAAAGGGGCTCAGTGGTCGATGAGGGCGGAGCATCTCCAAGATGATTAAAGAGAAGAAATTCACAGAATATTACTGACCTTGAGAACAAAAACTTATTTTTTTTCGAGTCATAAAGACGATATGCCTTAATGCCATGAGTGTCGCCGTATCCACAGAAGATAGTGTGGATGCTCTTAGGAGAAAATTTGGGTTGAGGACTGGTGAGCACAGGATATGCCGGGGAACCAAAGATCTTGAGATGGGTTATGTTGGGCAGGTGGTTGAACCATAGCTGGTAAGCAGTTTTCTGTGGATTGACTAATGAGAGGACTCGATTCTGAATGTAGGTTGCAGTAGCTATGGCTTCTTCCTAGAAAGAAATAGGAAGTCGAGCAAGGGCTAGCATAGAGAGAGCTGCTTTGACTAAAGTGCGATTCTTGCGCTCGACGACTCCATTTTGTTGAGGGTGATCCGGAATTGTAAATTCCTGTTGAATGCCATTTGATACACAATATTGTTGAAACTCGTTGCTTTTGTATTCCCCACCATTGTCTGTCCTTAGTGCCTTGATTTTGCGATCCAGTTGTGTCTCCATGACAACTTTAAAAACCTGAAATTTGATAAATGTTGCAGCTTTATCTCCCAAGAAATAGACATGAGTGTGCCTTGTATAGTCGTCGATGAAGATTAGGAAGTATTTGTTGCCAGTGATGAGTGATTGTGTCTGCATTGGGCCGCACAAATCCTAGTGGATAAGCTCAAGAGGTTGAGCTGTATGGGACTTTGACCTTGGAAACTTGAAATGCTTAGCTTTGCCCAATACGCATGCTTCTCAAAATGTAATTTGTGTAATTGTGGTTGGCAAGCCTACCACTAGCTCCTTCGGCTGCATATCTTTGAGCACTTGTTGCGAGACATGACCTAGCCTGTAGTGCCAAGTAATTGTCTCCTCTTGCTTAGGAGAATTGATGACTGTTGAAAGTGCTTTGGCTTGGTCTTTGCTGGAGCAGAGAGGATACAAGCGTCCTTCCTTGGGGCAAGATATAGAGAAAGGCTTGTGATTTGTGTCAATTGTATGCAGGATGCACTTATCATGCGTGAAAGAAACTATGCCATTTGGTAGGGTAATGGCAACAGTGCCATATCCTTTAGCATGTTGAATGTTGTTATCCCCCATGAGGACTTCAAGTGGGTGTTGAAGAGGAGTGTATTTTGCAAGCCAATCAAAATGATATGTCATGTGATGTGTAGCTCCAGTGTCTAGATACCAAATAGAAGAGTTGTGATGTGGCTTAGAGAAGCTGAAGCTTGCAGCAAAAAGTTGTATAGAAGTAGGGTGTATATCACCATCATAGCTTGAAATATTGGTGAAATGAGCATGAGCTTTGTGATGATAGCCTCCATTTGCTTTATGTTCGTTGAATCCTCCATGATTACCACCATGATGCTTGGTTTTGGATCTGCAGTCCTTGGCAATGTGTCCGAACTTCTTCAAATTGTGGCATTGAACTTGACCATAAGGTGCATTTCTAGGGCGGTTAGAACCACCTTAATGAAACTGCCTTGTATTGTTGTAATGGTGGTTAGGACCACCTTTTCTCAAATTGATATGAGTGGCTAGAGCCACTAGAGGTAGAGCCATTAGACTGGTCTCTTAAAGCTTCTTCCTGATGGATTTTGGATAAAAGGCCTTGCAATTGCATCTGGGACAGGGCTTGAGTAGTAACAAAGGCTCTCCAGCTTGCGGGTAAAGCCGCAAATAGAAGCATACATTGAAATTTCCCTGAAATCTCCATTCCAGAGATGAGAACTTCATCTAACAGTGGTTGCCAATTGTCAAGAAACTTGATTGCAGATTGGCCTTCTTGCATAGTATTGTTCACAAGCCTCTTGATCAGGGAGACTTGATAAACAAGATCAGTGTGCTCATAATTGTTGTTGAAGAACTCTCAAATAGCCTTAGAGGTGGATAGAATCCGCACCATTTGGACTTGCCTATCCTCACAATGGAGTATAATCTTCATTTGAGCCGTAATGTCCCTTGAATCCCATGCCGAGTGTAGCTCCGTGTCGGAGGCATACTCGTCTTCACTTGGTCTTGTTTCATCTCCAGAAACAATCTTCCAGAGGCCAAGTTGCTTCAAATATATCTCCATTCTTAGCTTCCACACATTGTAATTGTTCCCATTGAGCTTGTCAAAGGTGAAGTACCTTGGCTTGGTGGTTGCAACCATAGGTGACGAGGCGCTAGTCATGCTAGCCGAGTAAACCTTGGAAGTGAGAGATGGACATAAAATAGGCCGTTGCTTTGAGAGAAGGCTCATAGAGTACTTATGAGCTCAAGTTTGGAAGGTCTGATACCATGTGAACTTGAGTGATATATAGAAGATAGAGTGAGAGAGGAGAGAAGGAGAGAGTAGACAGAGAGATGGAGGTAGAGAAGAGAGAGACGTGTGAGAGAGAAGGGAAGGGGAAGCTGACACCAAGTAGAGGGGGGAATTCAAATTTGAATTTCATACAACAACTGCTTTGGGAACAATACAAGGGGAGTTCCTTTTATAGGCTTGGATAAGCAATCTAGCCGTTGTAGGGATAAGGTATCTATGGTGAAGTTTGAACTCCAGCTTAGGTGTAAAGTGCATTGCACTTTCCACACATGAGGAGGCGCAAGGCGGCCTGTTCAAAGGAGGTGAAGGCTCTCAATATACAGAGGCAGGTCAGGGCCGAGAGGTGCTCACTGGAGGGGGCGCCATATTGCACGAGTCAAGGATAGCTACAGATCAGGCCAAGCAAGAAAGGTGAGCTCTTGGGTTGTGTTACTAGGATCTAAAGCTACTAGTTGGAAGGGTGGAGCCAAAGAGGAGCGCTACTAGATATGCTACTTCAGGGAATTGAAGGCCCCAAGAGGTGCTAGTAGTTGAGCGATGGTCAATGGGAGCAAGGTCGTGAGGAGCAAGAGATTGAGGGGAGTAGCAATATTGAGAGCACTACAAAAAGGGCAGATGATTGGGAAAGTCGAGCTGGAGGCGACTTTGTGGACCGAGAAAGGAGAGCTCTGAAACAAGCTCGCTATGAGGGACTGCAGAACATGGAGGCCAACACAGTGGGAGCAGTCAGACAAGGAGGGTGCTAGGGAGAAGAGAGGGTGAAAGCCCTCGAGGCTGTAAACCTGCCAAGTTTGAGAGGGAAGGGCGGGCCTGATGTGGAGTGAAGATGGCTACTGGGGGAAACATCATTAGTTCTTAGAAAGGAACTAAACAATTGCAAACATAGAGGGTATAGGGTTTTTGTTAAATTTTGGCCTGCTAGCCCTCGTGGCAAAGCAAGTGAAGCCGGTTTCCGGTTGAAAACAACCAGCTGGCAAGGTTTGACCAAAAGGTCAACACGGACTGCACACGGCCAGGTCGAACACACGACCTCTAGCCCAGGATGAGAGGCCCTTACCGCTACGCTAGGTGCGTGCATTTGCGATGTCAATGACGCCTGCACCACATATTTTAAAATCTTGTGGTGCCCCCCCAAAAAGCGCCGTTATCGGCTGTGCAGGTCTGCTTCACCTACACGCATGCAAGCTAGCCAAAATTTATCCACAGCCAGGGTATAGAGGGCGGCCGACTCCGAGCAACTAGCACTATGAAGACTAGTAATCAGAGACTGCAGGTATAAGAGCCGACCAACGTGTGAAAGGCAAGCCAATGGTGGCCTGTGTAAGGAGCTACAACAAGCCAGTAGGTGAAAAAAGAACCAAGCTATTCAGTGGCACATTTTTCTTGTCCATGCTTGTGCTCACCTATGGATGCTAGGATCTCTGTTTATGTCCTGCTATTAGCATGATGTGTCTGTTGCTTAAGTTTGTTTTGTGGTTGGTAATTATATAAAAGTTTGAAGGAAAAAATCTTCACAAAGTGATCAGTATCACCTCTACTGCAAAGCTCCACCATCTCCTGCGTCGGATTTCAAACATCTCCTCTCACTTTTACGTTTCTAAGCAATTTACATGGTAGAGCACGTTATCCTCTCCCTCGTTTTTGGCCCAGAGGTTTCTAGGTTAACTATATCTTGCTCCTACTGCGATATTCTGGCCTTCTTTGTTGTGGTGACGAGTGGAATCTTCTTCTAAGGGTTGATGCCAAAGAGTGGGAAGACTTTAGTATCCCAGAAAACCTTCCTCACTTCTTTCGCCATATTGAGTTTTGTAATGAGGAATACACTTTGTAGATAGGGTATGCAAGCACTCTTGCTTCTGTACAAAAACCTTTACATGATACAATGTTTGCTGGGTTTACTTCTTGGGCTCTCTCAATGTGCTCACCGGGCCATGTGGTAGGCACGTTGTCAGGGATCTTTTTAAGCTAGCCCAAGTTGTCAAAAGTTGCATGCGACATGGGGAGTCAGCTAAATTTACGAGTCGCCCATTAGAGTCAGGGGCATCGAGATGCATCTACTTCAAGTTGACAACCAATCGTTGTAGGGGGACGAACTCGATTTTTTTCCACTTTGGCGACTTGCGAGTTGAAAGGTGTGAAGTCTTTGGAATGTGACAAAGCTCTCTAGGTTTAAAGCTGGCAAGGGGTAGCTTAATGAGAGGAGTGTTGGGTGAATCCGAGCACGTGGAGCACCGACAACATGCAATTGAATGCTTGAACTTTCTTTGTTGTAAATGTAAAAGATAAGCGGTGGCTGGATTGGGAAAAAGAAAGGGCGTGAGCTCCAATAACTAAGTTTAAAAAAGGTTTGTGGGATTTATAAGAAGCGCTATTGCTCAAGGAAATCTTTTTAAGAAAGTTTGGGAAAAAGAAGAGAAAGGGAAAAGAAGTGTGACGGCAGCGCTTTCAAGAAGAAGGTTTTCCCTTGGCTTGGAGGAAGAGGAGAGAATTGGAAAGGGAGAGAAGAAAAGGTTTTTTCTGTGTGCTCAGCGATCGAAGCCGGCATGGAAGGTGAATCGTCGTGAAGCGGCTCAGAAGGGCACGTGCTTTGTAGAAGAAGAAGCCATCGAGGGTTGCCAAGACAGAAAAGCTGCTGTCAAAGTGAAGCGGATGGTGAAATTCACATTGAGGCGTATGCCGACGGATTCGAGTGATGAGGGATGTGTGTGCCCCTTTGTATGAAACGATGATGGTCATGGTGAGGCCAAGAGCAGACCATTTGGATCGTGTATATGGTGTTTTTTCTTTGAAGGAGAAGCTATCATGTTTTATTTTTGGCGTCGTCTTTCCCCTTCCCCCTTTTCTTCTTTGCTCATCACCAAGGTGTGGTGTGCCGGTGTGTGTGAGCGTGTGCGTCCCCTGGGTCCTCTGTATGTGTGAGAGAGAAAGAGAGAGGTACTCGGATGTGGAAGAATTGGAAGCGGGCAAGATCGCTGTGATCCCTGTCTAGCAAATATGCAGGTCGTTTGTGCGTTGGGCAAAGTGCACGCGAGGCCCTACTAGTGTGAGTTGTTTTTTTTAAGGTGTTTTTGAGAGGACAGGGGTGCTATGAATACCCTGAGCTATATAGGGGCAGTTGTTTGTGTGCTAGGTGTGTTCCCCATTTCCCCTCTCCAACGTCTTCAAAATGTCAAAATGATTTATGAGACCAAGCCGATAAACTCCCTGTGGATCTAATCTAATGTCTTCGTCGTCCAAGAAAAAAGTGCATGGATCAGTGAGGAGCTTTGTCAATGTCTGTCTTTGTAAATAGATGTACTATGACATATATAGATAAAGAGTGAGGGAAAGAGAGGGAAAGAGAGATATAGATAGAGAGTCGACATAGGTTTAAGATTTAGTTTTTATATTTAAGTTAGAGTTTAGGTTTAAATTTAATATTAGAGATTTGAGGTTAGTTTAGGATTTAACTCAAAATTTAAAGTTTAGAGTCGAAGAAGAGGCCAAACAATCTCTCTCTTTTTTGTAGACATTAAAGGTATTTGAAGCTAGTTAACTTTGTAATGTTCAAAGGGTAGGCAACAACACTAGCTGCTGGAAGAGTTCTCCTTCTATTGAGCTTGAGTGATATAAGAAAAATGTGGATAACTCAAGACTTTCAAAAAGTATCAAGTTGACTTGTGTGTGTATGTGTGTGTTTAAGTATGAAAAATCCCCTCATAATTGAACCATACTTAGACAATTGAGTTAGATAATATATTAAATAACAATATTTTGAAAAACAAGATGTCATATATCATTTCATATACACCAATACAACATTCTGTATCTAATGGATAATACAATCATTTAGATCAAAAATTTGATCTTGGATCACTACAATATAATATCTGTATCGTATGTGCCCATCCTTTGGGATGAGCTTCCACTACATCCACATGTAGAAGAATCCAGCTGATACATTTGTTGGTACATTGGATGATCTTCCGTTACTGCTTCAGTTTTTGTTGTAATCCCAAGGAAAGAATCTCTTACCTGCCACTATCCAAGAAACACAAGCCTGTCAGAACTAACATTACTTGGGAAGACAGGTGTCAACGACTCCCTCCCCTTGTTATTGGTGTCAAAAATTACAACACAAACTACCACCATAACCAAGATCTAATATCAGATTTGAGCCATGTATATATGCTACTGTTTATATCTTTTAATTCTAGAAAAAATTGGACAGCATCTCCTTTGTAAATTGGATCAATTTTCAAAAGTCCAGTCTACTACCATCTCTTCCGAGACCCCCACTTGAGGATTAAGGCTCTTTTAATTTGAACGAACTTCAAAGTAAAACATTTGTGTTAAAAATTATGTATTTATCCAAAAGCATCAAAAAGTACTTTGTAATTGTGAAGTCACCACTATATACTTACCTTCATCAGAAGTGATTTCCTGCATACAAAGAGACATGTCTTTAAGGCCATTTTGCTAGGTGGATGTTTTAAGTTGGAAAACATATTTTTTACATACAAATTGTATTTCAAAATTTCCGGTCATTACCACTTCCTCGAAGATCTTTACCAGAGGCATAAGCATATTTATGCTAATGATAGTCATTCCCCATCCATACATTTATTATTACTTTTGCCAAGTTCCGGGAGCAAGGAAATATATCTGTGATAAAAAAACCAATGCCTGAACTTGATTAACTCCAAGTCTAAAGGGTAATTTAGACCAATCAGGTCGCCCCATTTCCGTATTGCAACTCTGAGTGCCAAACCCCAAACATAATCCGATACATACACTTTAGTGTCGACTTCCAGTAACGAAATGATAGCAATCCACGTAGATATCAGGGCCAATGGATCCCCAACTCCGGTCCATCAAATTAGGCAAACTCTCATCAGTGAATAGAAAATCTAGAAACTTCAAACTATGTTAAGTACAAAACCCGGAAATGGACACCACTACTTGCAGGTTTCAAATGTTTTTCTTTCCGACATACCTTCTAAGAACTTGTTACTTATCAAAAACCCAAAATATACAGAGTAGGTGCAATTGCGATCATGTCAAAATCGCTCAGTCACAGGTATGCAACAATATATCAGCATCAGTAAAGTGTCCATTATCAACTCAAGACACTGACTATGCAAAAGGATACTACCGCCAGCCAAATCTCTAGTATAAGATTAGTACTTTAGTGTTTAGTGGACATTTTTTGAGAAACAATCCCAAATAAACCATCTGATATTATATGCAAGCAAAGCACTAGGGTATGGCGAATCAGAACTATGTATGCAAAAATTTCGACAGCATTTCCTTTGTTTATGCTCAGTCATTTCAAAAAAGACCAGTCAATGCCATCTCCCACGAGACCCTCACATGATTTTGTATGCAACTGATAGTGACAATCATTTCCTCAGACAAAGAGTGTCTTTTATTTTAGTTTAATCCAACCTTGTTGCATTCAGGACAAATGATAAGTTTGATAAACCATCCGAACTCTATATGAATTGCATAACATGAGAAATAAAAACCATATTTGTCATTAACTTCAACTGATTAGTTGTGAAAACCAAAAAACCTTGTACACTTTCTCAAAATCATGATGAGGTCGAGATTATGCTTTATGGCCATCGAATGCAGCTTCATGTATCTGTTGTATCATCATGAGTGGTCCGAGGAACAACGATTAGCTACCAAGTTGCAGACGAATCTGTGCACAATTGCATGTATGGTTTATGCCAGAAATAGAGTAAGACTAAGATTGAGTATGACAAGCATGCCTAGTATCTTGAGGCTTGTATTCCACTCTAGAGTCAGTGTATGTGTGTGTGTGTGTGTGTGCGCACCCGTGCGCATTATCTTGTAAAAGCCACGACCAAGCGAGGGCAGATAAAGACGTCAATAATGCAAGTCAGAATCTATGAGGGCAAAGTATATGAGGGAACAAGCATACACCAGGTTGCCATTTGTGAAACCGGTCCTATGAAGGAGATGAAACAGCTTGTTAGGGCGTTTTTATGTAAGATCTACACACGATTCTTGTGGGCAAGACATAGCAGTATATCAACGTCAGAGAGAGGGTCTCCATGAGTGTGTGTGTGTGTGTGTGTGTGTGTGTGTGTGTGTGTGTGTGTGTTAAGGCAAAAAACGGATCACCAATATCAACGAGCCAGGGATGCCTTCACCACGCAATAGCAGATCTACAGCCAACGTGAGTGTATGCATACTCGATAGAGCAAGGGAGAGATAGAGAATGCGCGCTCTTGTTGTCTGTGAGCACGAGAGAGATATATCGGAATTCCCTCGATTGGGTAAGCAAGGAGAGAGCGAAATGCATCTACAGTTTACGTGCCATGCAGGATACATTTATGTATATGTAACATGTTAGGGTATCCACCGAAACTCGGTACTTAATGCCCATGTGCAAGCGATGAAGGCATCCACATGTCCTTAATCAGAGGTGGGTTATGCATATGTAACAAGATAGGGTATCCACATGTTCACAGCTCCAGCTAAGCCAAAGGATACATCATCAAAAAGCCCAAGTTGCATAAAAAATATATATGTAAAGCATGCAGTAAACCAAGCTATTATCAATAGTGCATGTGCGTGGGGAAAGAGAAGGGGCTCGAAAGCAGTTCCAAGAGGGATAATGCCCACTAATTCAGTAAATTATAGCTACTATTCGCTTTATCGATCGTGCATGTGTGTGGGGAGAGATAAGGGGCTCGAAAGCAGTTCAAAGACAGATAGTGCCCATTAATTGTCATTGAGACCTATAAATCGAAATATCTGTTTATTAAGGGTGAAGAGGGAAGCACTAATACACACCAACACACACATTATTATTAACTAGGTAGTGATTGGAGCAGGGCCGAAATAGAGAAAAGTATCTTTATCTAATAAGCAAGGGTGTGTGTGGGTGTGGTAGATATTTGGTACCATGAAACATTACCTGTGGTTTTCTATAGAGACACAATGAAACTTTTCTAGAGAATAGCAGCTCTAGGTTAGCACACCAAAAAGGGAAGCTGTCAGCGAAGGGTTGGCCAAATACTTGCCAGCTAGATAAGTGTATGTGTGTGTGTGTATGAGAGAGAGAGAGAGAGAGAGAGAGAGAGAGAGAGGGAGCACTCACGGTGCTGAGCAAGAACTAGAGCAGCTAAAGCGAACACTATAGCAAGAGCAGTTGTCATTTGAAAAATATGCATTTTTGTTATGTGTATGTGCATGCATGTTTGAGAGAGAGAGAGAGAGAGAGAGAGAGAGAGAGAGAGAGATTAGGTTCAATTTAAGATTAGATTTTAAATTTAGTTTTTATATTAAAGTTTAGCTTCAAGATTACGATTTAAATGTAGAGTTAGTTTTATGGTTATCTTTGCAGTAGTTTGCATGTAGCTCACATGAGTTTAAGTATGTAGCTGTTTGCAAGCTCACAAGTGCAACCATCTCTCTCTCTCTCTTTCTCCCTCTCTTTCTTTTTACGGATGGGACATTAGGTTGGAAATCTTTCAACGGAATGATACTCAAAATAAAGGCAGACATATAATGTGCACAGTAATCCCTCGAACAAGGAGCTGCTATGAAGAGATGTTAAGCTACTGTGAATGACTATCGTTGAACAAGAGGCAAATGGGTTTTTTCCACTATATGCATTGTCCTGTAGACGTGGGTGTGTAGATTTCTTGTATCCACAAATATAGGCATTGACAAATAAAGACACGATTATAACCCGGTGGTTATGATCTCCATGCACCTCTAGACCGAGGTGCGCGGGGATCGGACATGGCTAGAGAATTTGAGGTAGTTATGGTGTAATCTATGGTTTCTTGATTGTGAGGGAGATTAAGAGAGAGAGAGAGAGAGAGATAAGAGACGGAGGATGCCAATAGAATATCAAATTTATGTTGAGGCTATAAGGTTTTTACATTCATTATAGTGACGACGATGTGGGGCCGTCCAACCAAAATGCCTATCTCTCAACAAGGATCTTATGTCCTTATAATCAATGCAAACATGATGTGCGATAGAAAAGACACATTTCTTTGCAGCACGTTTACAAATTTGGTGAGTTTGACCCATCTATTATAGATCGAGTTGTTGCCAACTACAACTCGAGTGACTTTGACATTGGTCAACAGGCATCAATCTTGCAACTCAATAGACGTGTTCGGAGGTGCTTTACTTAAGCAGCATACGTGAGGCCACAAGATGCATCCTCTTAGCAACTCGAAGGGTGATAATGCAGAGCACATTCCCAACGAGGCTATGTTTGAGCCTGAGATCGACGAAATGATCGAGACGATCATGGATTCAAAAAGGCTTATCTATGATGACATGAAAAGTGAACCTGAGACACCATTGTATGTTGGAGCATGTGTGTCTAGATTGAAGGCGCTCTTGGTTCTTCTCAACATGCAAACAAAATTTGGATAAAGTGACACTAGCGTCACAACACTTTTCAGGTGATCGTTACAATGTGTTTACTTCAATAAAAAACTCTAAATGTATAATAATGTACTAAATTACATACACGTCCGGAGGGTAGCATGGCAAAGGGTTGACTGGTATCAGAGTCCATAGTTTACATTAAGGAGTGGCTAAACGGATTTGATCGTGCCAAAGATACGCTTATAGATGATGAGCGCATATCTAAAATTGTCATTTGTAATCTTGGTTGTGAAAAGAGAATGACAGAAGTTCTAGAGGCTAAGATCCATCGATTTTGCATGCTTCACAATCCAATGATGCAAAAGTGGATTTCACAATATGAGGATGCAAAGCAAGAGAGACAAAGGACACAAGATGGGTAAGTTGACCATCAATGCATTATCCGGCGGTCTTGAGAGCCTACCAACATTCATGAGCTTAAGATGGTTGCACAACCAATTGAAAAGTGCACAACAGTGCAGCAAATAGGTGACTGAGGAGGAATGGGAGTACTCGTAGGGTTGCGTGAACAAGGTATTTTTGCAATATACAACTCGGCTTTCTAGATGTTTGGACGCCCACTCATAATCTTTGTTGGTTGTAGTATAAGTTATACACAACAGAATGGTGTAAAGGTCGACATTTTAGGGTGGAACGGATCGACAAAAAGCGTTTTACACAAGATTGTGGAATCGTGGAAAAATACAAACAGTCTAGTCAACGACGGTCCACTAATGCAGATCCTATGGTGGAGAAACTCACTTACTTCCGCACGCTGGTGCAACCAAATTCGGTCTCTGAGAGAACATGCTCTATGTCGAGCTATGAATGCTAGCAGACGCAGGACAAAGGGCTAAAGCAGGAATGGAGGACCTGGGTAGGAAAATGATAGTGGAAGTGTATGTCTAACACGGCTTTTTGAGGTAAAAAAGGTCCCAGAATGGTCTAGGTGGGATAGCAAGTAAAGGTGCTCAAAATGATGATTTTGTGCTTTACAGCATGGTCTTCGAGATGCTTTGCAAGTTGGTCTAGACGGCTCCTCAAACGGAGTCTCGGTGTGAAAGTTATGATTGTTCGAAGATGGAATGCTTACAGATCTATGACGGGTAGGGCAGGTACAAACATGTGGCCAAAACCATGATCAATGGATACACGTGAAGTGTTTGAGTGTGGAGCATGCCGATCTTTTTGGATTGTCAATCGGGCCTCGAACAAGCAAGTTATGGCCTATGGAATATTTGTCGGGGGTCAGGTATGGCTCACCAAGCCACGTTGGTAAGCGCACCGATAGAAGTTCTTTTGAGCTTGCTAGAGTTCTGGAAAGTTTCATGCCATGTGGGAAGTCAATCGGAGTTTACAGCTCACTGATCAAAGTTACGAGCGTCGGGATACATCCAAGACAAACTCGTGAATGACCGAGGAAAAAAGGTCACCGTTCGAGGATGTGAGACAGCTGAAAGGTGGTGGGGTTTTTAAGATATGGCTTCGACGAGATGAAATTTGGTGTGGCAAGAGCGACGGGTGGTCGACAAGCATGTGTGAGTAAAAATCATCGATTGCATGGAAGTGAAGACTAAACCCCTTTGGTTGTGAATTGAAAAAGAAAGGTAAAAGGGTGGCTGGAGGGGGGGGGGGGGGGGGGGGGGAGGAGGGGGAGAAGAAAAAAAGTTCAAAGCTTAGTTAAAAAGGGGAGGCTTAAGTGAGAACAAAAAGAACTCAACGCCGTAGCACCGGCGCCATTGCCAAAAAAAGAAATTTTTCTTTGCCTTGAAAAAGTAAAAGGGGAAGTGAAAGAAAAGGCAACGGGCGACGTTTTTTGAGAGGAGAAGGGTTTCTTTGGCTCGGGGAGGAAAAAGAAGAGAAGGAGTTTTTTTTGTGCGCTCGACAATCGAAGCTGGCACTCAAGGTGCTGTCCGTGAAGCGGCTCAAAAGGGCAAGGGCTGGGCAGAGGAAGCAACCACCAGTGAGGGTTGCCAAGAGCAAAAGTTACTATGCAAGCGAAGACAACAGTGGATTTTCCGTCAATGTGTGTGACGACGAAGTCAAGCTTTGAGGGATGTCTGTGTCCCTCTGTATGAAGTAGGTGATGGCCATGGTGCGGCTAAGAGTAAAACCATATGGGTCCTGTGCATGTGTTTTTGATTTGAAGGAGAAGCTTCCATTGGTGATTTTGGCATCATCTTTCTCCCCTTCTTCTTTTCTCGTCTCTAGGGTGTGTGGTGACGGTGTGTGTGAGTGTGTGCGTCCCCTCGGGCCCCTTGTGTGTGTGAGAGAGAGATAGAGAGAGAGATGTCGAGATGTGAAAGAGTTGGAAGCGGGCAAGATCAATGTGATCGTTGTCTGAGTATTTTCCAAAGCGTGTGTGCGTTGGGCGAAGTGCAAGCAAAGCCTTGTTAGTGTGAATCGTCTTTTGTGAAGGTGTTGAGGACAGGGGTGCTATGAATACCCTGAGCTATATAGGGGCAGTTGTTTGTGTGTCGGGTGTGTTCCCCATGCCCCCTCTCCATCTTTTGGTGCCCCCACGGAGGAGCACACTGATTGCTCCCTGGTGATACATTTGTAAGCGAAAATGTGGCAGACTGTCGGCCCAATTTTCAATGGTGATGAAGATACGGATGAGTGGCTGGAAGATTTTGAATTGTTTATGTTATCATTGCACATGTGGAGTGATGAAGAAAAGCTAAAGACAGTGTCGCTTGTGTTGCGAGGTAAAGCAAAGGCCTGGTTTGATGGTCTAGAAGTTGCAAATAAGTAGGATTGGGATGGTTTCCAAGAGTAGTTTCTCTGCAAGTTTTGCAAGGTGGTGTTGGCTACTACTGAAGCACATATGAAGATTAAGAGCCTACGACAGGATGTAGGTGATGATTTTGATGGTTTTCTTGAAAAGTTTGAAGCAAGCTGGAAGGATTTAGTGGCTATCACCGGTGTGATCAATGTGGATGGTCTCAAGCTGGAGAAGTTCCTAGCTTGCATGTGTCCTCGAGTTCGAGATAAGGTGGATGATGAAGAGCCAAAGACTTATGCCGAGGCAGTCAGAGTTGCCAGGGTGAAGAGCAGGAAAATAAAAAGAAAGTTGGCGTTAGGCTTGTTAAAGCCTGCAGATTGTGTGCATGTTGAAGCAGCAGTTTGTTCTATGGGTCCGTCGAGGATGGTGCCAGTGATGCGAAGTGTGGAGCCTGATAGGGTAAGACCTATGATTGAATATGTTCCTTGGGAATTACCTATTGGTGAAGCGTCTATGCCGATTATGGAGGAGCTTGTCAGCAAAGATGAGACTTCTGTTAAAGAGAGCCTATGTGTAGAGGAGTTAGGAGATGCCAAGTGTCCAGTGCAACTTGAAGAGGTGGAGCCTATTCTTGTGGAGTGCTTGTATGAAAGGGTAATAGATCGTGGCCAAATGGTAGGTGCTAATAGCTTGGGGTTGGATGACAAAAGTGGGCACGACGATGGTCCAGCTTTTGTGGAGCAGCTAGAGGATGATGATGATGATACCGAATCGGCCTATGGTGAAGATGACGGAACTACAAGCTCAAGCTTTTGGGAAACGAGCGAGGAGGATAGAGATACGAGGTGGGAGACAGAATCCGAAGGCTCTATGTTGCTAAAGGTGAAGTTACCCTGTTATGTGCATAAGGATGTGGTGGTTGCTACTATAAACGATGAGCAGGTGATAGCATCACAACTTGAAAATGGAGACATGCAGGTGAGGGTGTTGTGTGGCACCATGCTAATGACGATTCTCATCAAGGTAGCTGTGGAAGGTGCTTTGATTTTACGATAGATACAAGGATTTCCCAAGAAAGAGAGTGTTATTGTGGCTAAGAAAGAAGAACAGGGAGAGGCATCGGATACTTGTCGAAGGGAAGAGCAACTGCAATTCCTATGGATTTCACGGGTAGTGCCTTGGATACAAGTTCTTTTGGATAGGAATACATTGAAGATGAAGATGATTGGAGGTTTAATGACCCAATGGGTGAGATGAATGAAGAGACACATGTGCTTGCTAGGAAATATTTGACCAGAATGCAGGTGACACGAGGGTGTGTCCCTCTACAGGTGGAGGTTCCTTTTGGAGAGCAAAAGTCTGCTGCTATGGTGGTGCCGATAGAGGCAGGTATGGAGGTGAGTATGGAAGCGATGGTGACCGCGGTACATATGTTCAAAGAGTTTCTTGCTAAGAGGAGTGGTCCTTTTGAACATGAAGAAAATTCCAAGGGTGTGGACTTGTTCAAGATGTCAAAGGAAGTTTGTGTGTGTTGGTTGAAAGGTATGCTCATAAGTGCAGCTCTGAGGTGGATTGTCGAGCAGGTGCAAGATTTGCTTGAGGAGGATCTTGCATTATATAGTTGGGAGGAAGGGCATGGTATGTTCAATGTGAATGATGATGTACACTCGGAGAGTCGTGATTCTTTTGGTGGTGTTTTCCTGGAAGTGGACAGTATGCCTATGGATGCTTGGAGCAATGGAAGCATGGCGAGAACAACTTATGTGGATTGTTGGCTAGATGCCTTGGTGTGGCACTATGTGAGCATGTTACATGTGGATGGAGGGGATCAATGCCAGGTGTTTGATCCAGGCAGATCATGGCAGATAAAGAAGGGGGTTGGGCAACCCGCATTAACAAAGGTAGTGGGTAGCAGATGCCAGGTTTTGTACATATATTAGGTGGTTTTGTGATGTGCAGAGAGTTTGTTTTGGTGTGGCAATTTTTTTAGTGCAACAAGCCTGTTTGTGGTTGAACATAAATGTTCAACGAGAGGGTGGGCAATGATGGTGCAACCAAAGTCGGTCTCTGCGAGAAGGTGCTCTATGCCAAGCTTTGGATGCTAGTAGCAGGCGCACAACAAAGGGCTAAAGCAGGAATGGAGGACCTGGATAGGCAAATGATAGTGGAAGTGTACGTCTAACACGGATTTTTTAGGTGGGATAGCAGGTAAATGTGCCCGAAATGATGATTTTGTGCTCTAGAACATGGTCTTCGAGATGCTTTGCAAGTTGGTCTAGACGGCTCCTCAAACGGAGTCCCGGTGTGAAAGTTATGATTGTTCGAAGATGGAATGCTTTGCAGATCCACAACTGGCAAGGCAGGTACAGACAGGTGGACAAAATCACGATCAATGGATAGACGTGAAGTGTTTGAGCTATGGAGCATGACGATCTTTTTGGACTGTCAATCAGGCCTCGAACGAGCAAGTTATGGCCTGTGGAATATTTATCGGGGGTCGCATATGGCTCATCAGGCCACGTTGGTAAGCGCACCGACAGAAGTTCTTTTGAGCTCTCTAGAGTTCTGGAAAGTTGCATGCGATATGGGAAGTCAACCGGAGTTTACGGTTCGCTAATCAGTGTTGCGAGCATCGGGAGACATCCAAGCCAACGTGGACGACCGAGGAAAAAAGACCACCGTTCCACTATGTGAGACAGCTGGAAGGTGGTGTGGTTCTTAAGATATGGCTTCGACAAGATAAAATTGGGTGTGACAAGATCGATGGGTGGTCGACAAGCATGTGTGAGTAAAAAGCACCGATTGCATGGAAGTGAAGACTAAAACCCCTTTGGTTGTGAATTGAAAAAGAAAGGTAAAAGGGTGGCTGGACTTAAGGGGGAAGAAGAAAAAAAGAAGTTCAAAACTTAGTTAAAAAGGGGAGGCTTAAGTGCCAGTAGCGCCAGGCGCCATTGCCAGAAAAAGAAATTTTTCTTTGCCTTGAAAAAGTAAAAGGGGAAGTGAAAAAAAAAGGCGGGGGTAACGTTTTTCGAGAGGAGAAGGGTTCCTTTGGGTGGGGGAGGAAAAAGAAGAGAAGGAATTTTGTTGTACGCTTATAATCGAATCCGGCACGCAAGGTGTTGTCCGTGGAGCGGATCGAAAGGGCGAGGGCTTGGCAGAGGAAGTAGCCAACGAGGGTTGAAAAGAGGAAAAGTTACTATGTGAGAGAAGACAATGGTGGATATGTCGTCGATGTGTGTGTCGACGAAATCAAGTTTTGAGGGATGTCTGTGCCCCTCTGTATGAACGGCCAAGAGTAAACCATATGGGTCTTGTACATGTGTTTTTGGTTTGAAGGAGAAGCTTTCATTGGCAATTTTGGCGTCGTCTTTTCCCCCTTCTCCCCTTTCTTCTTTGCTCGTCTCCAGGGTGTGTGGTGCCGGTGTGTGTGAGCGTGTGAGTCCTCTCGGGTCCCCTGTGTGTGTGAGAGAGAAAGAGAGAGGTGTGTCGAGATGTGGAAGAGCTGGAACCGGGCAAGATCGGTGTGATCGTTGTCTGAGGATTGTTGAAAGAGTGCGTGCGTTGGGTGAAGTGCAAGCGAGGCCTTGCTAGTGTAAATCATCTTTTTGAAGGTGTTTTCGAGAGGACAGGGATGCTGTGAATACCTTGAGCTATATAGGAGCAGCTGTATGTGTGTCGGATGTGTTCCCCATTCCCCCTCTCCAACACTACAAGAGATTTTGATAATCAAATATAGAGGATTTTTTGTGGATTTTTGCCACGTGCAATGGTTCAAGATAAACATGGAGGGTTGCAACACTAGTGTGCACAAAGGAGAGTCAAGTTTCCTTGAGGTAGACTCAAAGAAAAAATGGACTGACCTTTGAGCCACTTTTGTATTACCCAAACATTGTGAACAAGTAAGCCTGTAAATATTTAACATTTATCTTTAGAGAACTTGTGGTCTAGAAGCACTCATGTAAGTTATGTGGCTCTTGGAGGGGGTATTTCATCCTAGAAAGTCTAATCAAGAGTCGTGATATGTCATAGAGGTAATCGCTCATAGTGCACAGACGTATGAGGGCTACAATGTACCAATCACAGCAACATCAGTGGAGGAGATCAAAGAGGATGCTGATTTGAATGCCTTTGAGGTGGTGCCAGACGAGCCTAGCGCTAATACTGTCTATGGGATGCATGCGAAGGACCTACAAATTGAAACGGATGATTTCTGCTTAAACGGAGAGCTCTATATAGAAATAGGGAGTTATACTGAGTTATGCGAGGATGAGAGAGAGACCTCCTAAAGCCATAGACATTAAATCTGAGAAATTTTGCTCCTTTTTTTAATATTATTTGTATTCACGTGGAGTTTTATCCATTCTGGTTAATATGCTAAGATTGTGAAATTTAAATTGTGATTAATCAAATTATAACTTGTTCAAATTTTCTTCTCCATTCACCATTAAGATTTAATGTTCGTGTATTTAATGCGGGTATGGATGATGATCAGTTTCTTTCTTCTTTGGACCTCGAGCGAAGGAGATGGTACAAGGACTGCCATCGCTCTGGAGCCCCATCGCATCATTCCACTCCTTCAACGTCTCCCTCTCCTTCAGAGTGATCAACGTGCTCCGAGAGTTTGATGTCGACTAAACAATCTACACACTCTTGTAGCCATCGATGCTCTAGTGGTGGCATCGGTGGTTGCTGTGGAGGAGCCGCCCCTGATGCTTCCACACCACCTTGTAGTGGTCAAGGCTCCTTACCTTCTCCTTATTTTTTCGCCCCCACACCAGCCATGACATCGCCCTCTACTCCAGGTTTTGTACGACTATCGATCGCTCCTGGCTAAACACCACTCGCTACTCCTCCGGGAGCGAGTCACCCCACTTGACACTCCAGCTTGCTTTGGGGCCCACACTCCAGTGGAGACACCTGTCGTCCGTACCCCTATCAAGACGCCACTGGAGACACCACTTGAGACCTTTGTCGAGACATCCAGGTTCGTGTGTCACAGGCAAGAGGGCTTGCGGTACTCGATCGACATCACGGCAGCATCATCTTGGATGAAGACAGCAAGAAGGTGATCTTGCGTATACACGGCCTTTGCTCTTAGGTGTTTCGACACTACATACTAAACACCTCGAGTGAAGTGCCAAATGAATGAAAAGAGAGTCATTAACATCAATGCTGCATGACAAGTTTTTCCTATCAAATTGGGATGAGCGCTTCAATGAAGACCTGATGAAGGTGCGAATGCGCGAATACTGCAAGCAACACAAGTGTTTTGAGGTGAAAAAAGAAATAAATAATGGGTGCAACATGCCAGATTGGCTAGCCAAATAAGATAGGAAGAATGCAAAGTGAGCGGTGCGTGAGAATCTTGACAAGTGGAAGAAACAAAAGGAGGCAGCCAGAGCGCGAGTAGAGGTAGTGAGCTCGTACCACTTGGGGAGCGGCGGATGGACATGCATTACCCTTTAGGTTTGATAGTTATGGATAATTATACTTTTACATTCTAACATAACGTATTCTTTGAATGTTTTGAACAATGGTTGATGATAGGACTTGACCCCACATCGCACAAGTGCAAGTATGCATGCAGAAAGGGCTTAAACGTCCTTATGGACATTCTCAGCTCTTGCTCCGACTTTGTTACTATTTAGCTTTACTCTATTACATTTGTTGTACACTACAAGAGGTTATGTACACTTGTGACATTTTTAGCGACGAAAATACATTGGATTTTTATACTCCTTGGCGTCGCTAAGACCGTCGTTAACAGCATTGCTACGGGAACATCGCTATAACCGTCGATATAAGCGTCACTATATGCGTCGCTATAGGCGCTAGAAACGGGGACCACCAACACACCATCTGAATGCCTTTCTATAGCCCAATGATTTCACAACACCCCTATCCCCTATTTAACAGACACCGAGATACCCACTCTGCAAACCGACTACTACGTGTACCTGTTCTTGACCAACCTTGACTACATATATAGTCTCAAAGCATGGCATATTGGCTTCACTCTACGAGCTTTCAAAGAAACTCAATGGCCGACAACACACATAGGCCTTGCACAAGCTTTGGCATGCATCTACTCTACCTTAATCTTCTTAACTTTACGATAAACACAAACACTTTAAGATCCTCGGCATACACAACATTCAGATAAAGAGCAACATCACTCTTTCGTAAAACCACCTGAGATATGCGACCCACATATAGGCATGAGAGGAAGATATAGATAATATTCCCTTACGTACCAAAAAACAAGGGGGTTGTGACGATGTCGATGCATTTAGATTTGACTTGGGAAGTGTACAATGATGTTTTTTCAGAGAGAACACCCTCCTTCTCTTTCTTGTGTGGTTGATGGCGCACCACTAGCCTTGTAGCCACCAAAGCTTCCCTCACTGCTTCTCAAACGTGCTCGCGTCCCTCTCTGCATTCTCCCCAATGGCAGTTCCTCACGAGCCTTCACTGCCCCTTGGAGGATTCTTTATTCCCTCATGCTAATTGCACTCAACTGTCATGTACTCTATCAGCCTCATGTACCTCACCTCCTGTTCAAGGCACGTCAGCCCACTCAATACTGCCTTCCTCTCATGATCTTTGGCCACTAGCGATATCGCTAGTGGTCACATTCTTTCTCCTCCTTTTCCAGTTAGCGACCTACCCTCCTTTTATCAACTGCCGCTCTCCCATGCATGAAACACCCCAGATGGCATCCTTTCCACTGGGAACTGCAGCACTCGCGGCTATCCCCCTCCTGAACTCCAGATCTTTTTTTTTAGCATGTCTATTTTTAAGGAAATATTTTTTTTGACTTATGGCCTGGACAATGTTCCCGCGAGCAAAGCAAGCCGCGATCGAGTAATCATGCTTAGCTCCGCATACCTTAGCATGGGGATTCAGGCTCTTGTGCGAGGGCCATCATGGCCTCAAGTAAATATAAACCGCTCCCCAAAGTCGATCCTCTGATGTCGAGATCTCCGTTGGGTGCCACCATTACTTTCAATTGGCCGATACGTGCCTTCTTTAAGCTCTCCGACCAATTGAGTTAGAATAGCATCTTTGACCTGCTAAACTCCGCATATTGCATATGCATCACTATGAGACCTGCTCCAAAATGCATCTGAGTGCTGTCAAAGTTCGATACCATTTGATTCCATGTTCCTGCCAGCCGACACTTTCAGAGATCGACACGATTTGGGTGCACCATCATTGCCCACCCCCTCATTGAGCATTCATGGTCAACCACAGTATTATTTAGGCAAAAGAAGACTGCATATAGAGAATGATATAAAATAGCTACATAGACTGCATAAGAAAAATGATATAGTGCTATAATATAGATAGGATAGAGATAGGGATAAAATTGTCTGCTACTGCATCGCCCGCCAGGGCCAAATGGAAAGCCATAGGCTCCCCTACACATGATGCAAACTCCACCTGGATGGAAAATAAAACATTGGTCATGGCCATCCATCTGTAAAGCATGCATATTGAAGCCTCTCTTTGCACTTGTAGGCCAATAGACAGATCGTGACCCTTCCAACTCTTCATAGCATCGAGCTTTGTCACCCGGAATCCATAATCCTTCCTGCCAACCATAAGCATACTTTCAATCACTTGAAGCAACGGTACCATAAGCAGCTATCATGTCATCTGCCAAAGAGCCCTCCATAGCATTGTCCATTCCAAAAGAGCCTTGAAATTGATACAACGATACCTGTAAAGCAACCTCCAATAACACATGTATCCATATCATCACATAAAGTAGAAAAACCTTGCAATTTGCCTCCACCTGTTGTATACCGAAGAAAACATGTTTGCCTTGCATACCTGCATCCAAATCTTCAAAAATTGGCTCCAAAACCAACTCTCCATAACCTAGAGTATGACCTGCTCGAGCTTCAACCTGTTCTTGGAACAACTCATCACCTACAAGGTAGGTGGCACCTTCCTCTTTGCATGGAGCCTCACTCTTATAAGCTGCACCTCTATCACTCTCCATAGAGTCATCTGCCAGAGCTATCTCTCCACGGCCCCACATAAACTCTGAAACTACACCATGCATCTCTATATGCTCTCCAAGGCAAGGTTTCCCCACCCTCTGCGTAGATAACTCAACTTGACATACCTCTGCTTCTGCTTCTAGCTCCTGCAATTCATTCTCAAAAACTTGCTCTTCAAACAAGTCGGATTCACATTCAAACCATAGTTCTTCTACCAAGGACTCACCACCACAAGACACAAGAGAAGGCTGCTCAAGTGGCAGGTTCACACAAAGTATCTCCGCAATTGCACCATGCTTCTCCCAGACCTTCAGCAGGCTAATAGGCAACTCGTATACATCTTTCTCAACTTCATCTACATGAAAAACATCATAAGTCTCATACCTTGAAGACGAGGATTCTCTCTCCCATGTAGCATTTGTGTCTAAAGCACTGCTGGAGCTTTGAAAGCTTTCGGACACCTCTTTTGATCTTGCCAATTCTTACACCTCTACTATACTTCTTGCTACTGGTTTTGGAACTAACATTTCATCTTTAAGATCTTTTATCGCCTCGCCCTCTTGAGAAAGCAAACTGGGTGGCACTCTGAATATGCCTCTCTGTATCTTTTGAGACCTTGTTGACACTTGTTGCACCTCTTCTAGCCTGGAATCAGCTTCACGTGCTTTGATCACATGCACATCAATAAAAGAAGGATCTTTTACCTCTTGGCATTCACCCATCTGGTTAAGCTTAGGTCCACTGGGTGACGTGATTATAGACTGCAACAATCCTGCCTCCATCTTCTTCTTCATCTTTCAACTCTTTGCTCTGGCGGCTTTGACAGCTTCATCAAAGGTCCTTGGATCTTCATAATCCACTCTCTCACGAACATAGGGATGCAAGCAAGATATAAACCTTTACAACTTTAAGTATCCCACATGGGTTGCTTGGGTAACAGTCGCAAAATCCCCCCAATAAGCTTCAAATCTATCACAAAGGAATTGAAATTTGCACTTACATCCTGTTGCAGGCTTTTGATCTTGGTATCTGCTTCCGAAGACGACAACACCTTTTGATACCTTTGAAGAAATTGCTCACGAAATCTGATCCAATTCTGATAATGTGCATCTTCTAAGCCATCGAACCAAGATTTTGCTTTACCTCGCATTACGAAAGATAGAGTCTAGAGCTTTGCTTCATCACCTGGTATCCGCAGTATTGTCAGCATAAATAGCTCAAAATCGGCAATCCAATTGTCTGCATCTTCATCTCCTTTGAACACCGGACCAAATTCTTGCTTCATCTTTATTCACGAACCCCTTGTTAGGAAGCAATCAGTAGGTCCTCCGTGGGGGCACCACAAGATGGAAAGGGGGAAATGAGAAAACCACCAACACATAATCGTAATGCCTCTCTATAGCCCAGTGATTTCACAGCACCCCTATCCCCTATTTAACAGACATCGAGATACCCACTTTGCAAACTGACCTCTGTCTGTGCCCGGTCTTGACCAACCTTGACTACATATCTAGTCTCAAAGCATGGTATATTGGCTTCACTCTATGAGATTTCAAAGCAACTCAATGGCCAACAACACACATAGGCCTCACACAATCTTTGGCATGCATCTACTCTACCTTAGTCTTCTTAACTTTATGATAAACACAAACACTTTAAGATCCTCGACATACACAACATTTAGATAGAGAGAAACATCACTCTTTCGTAAAACCACCTGAGATATGCGAGCCACATATAGGCATGAGAGGAAGATAGAGATAATATCCCCTTAAGTACCAAATACAAGGGGGTTGTGACGATGTCGATGCATTTGGATTTGACTTGGAAAGTGTACAATGATGTTCTTTTAGAGAAAACACCCTCCTTCTCTTTCTTGTGTAGTTGATGGCACACCACTAGCCTTGTAGCCACCAAAGCTCCCCTCACTGCTTCTCAAACCTGCTCGTGCCCCTCTCTGCATGCTCCCCAATGGTAGTTCCTCACGAGCCTTCACTGCCCCTAGGCGGATTCTTTATTCCCTCATGCTTGCACTCGGCTGCCATGTACTTGGTCAGCCTCCTGTTTTTTTGGAGAGGATACACATGAAAAAAGACCGAGTGGGGGTGCATGCAGAAAGCCACCATCACTGTGATCTGGGGTTTTTTATGAGGTTTCGGCTCAACCACCAGTTCCTAGATCAAAATTAACCTTGGACTTTCTTGCAGCCATCTCAAAGTATGCATATGATACCTTCCAAGGATGGATGAATATAGTGTTTGATCCCTCCTTGGGTAAGTTCATTTGAGTTTTCATGGATGACATTGGATGTTATAGCTCTAGATCACACATTTGGAGAAGCTGTAGTTGAGTTTTGAAAGGCTTCAACAAGAGGGTGGGCAACTCAACCCAGAAGTGTAAGTTTGCTCATTCCAGAGTCCATTTGCTAGGACATGTGGTTTCCAAAATGGAGGAGAAGCCGATCCAAATAAAGGTAAGGCTTTATTGCTTATGGATCCTCCCAGCAACACAAAGGATTTGGCATCATTTGTGCATAAGCTCAGGTATCTGTCATGTTTTTTATAAATGCTATGTCAGTATGTGTATCCTCTTCAAAAATTGAGTCAAAGAGTTCAAGGGTTTGAGTGGAATGAAGACATGCAAGAGGCTTTTGATGGTAACAAAGAGGTATTGTATGTTACCAACAATGAGTCCTCCTGACTTGCAATTGATTTTCTATGTATCTATTAGTGTTGGGCCAGTAGCTTTTGGGCTGGTTCTCTTACAAAAGCAAGGAAGGAAATTCAAGCCAATCTATTTTTAGAGCAAGATGAAGAATGTAAGCGAGTTCTCCTACATGGAAATGGAACAATGGTTATTCGCCTTGGTTCTTGCTTGTTGCAAATTCAAAACATATCTGTTGCCCCAAAAGTTCTATGTGCTTACCACATTAGACTTTTTGCCGGACATGGTACAACATTTGAAGCCTATCAAGAACATCTTAAAGTGGACTTCGGAGCTTCAAGAGTATGAGTTTGAGTTTAAAGTGGATCATTCTATTAAAGCTCACTTAGTAGACATAGTGGTACATAAGGGAGGGTAGCTTCCATCTTACCCAAGGGTTGACAAGGATGATCATGAAGAGGAAGTAGATATTATAGATGTGTATACAATAATGTTTGATGGTGCATACAGTAAATTTCTTCAAAAGGCAAGTGGTGGGGTAGTCATTAAGGATCCAAAAGGCGATGTAATCTTTTCTAGAAGTTACGATCTTGATGAAGCTGAAAGTAACAATGAGGCCAAGTATCTCACGCTTTTCTTTGGGTTGAAGCAGTGTGTTGAGTTTGGATTGAAGAGGGTCATTGCAAAAGGGGATGTGTTGCGAGTCATGAATTAGTTGCTTGGTTTGTGGAATGTTAAGAAAGACAATTTGAAGAAGTGGTTCTATGGCATCAAGAAGCTTTTGCATGAGTTTGAGAAGTTACAATTTAAGCATGTTTCTCGTGAGGAGAATAAAGAAGCTGATGAGTTGGATATGGACAAGCTAGATGGCTTGGTAACTCATTTAAAGGTCAAGGAAGCCTTGTATGCAGGAAGGGAATCATTGCAAAACGTATAATTATTTCTTGGTAAAGGGAAATGTCCAGAGGGCATGTCAAAGGTTCGGTGTAAGAGAATAGTTGCAAAAGCAAGAAACTATACATTGGTAGGCGAGGATCTCATTCTTTATGGATTGATTTTGGAGCACTTCCATGAGGAAATAGGCCATCAAGGCAAGGATCATGTTGTCTTTTGTATTTTGAGAGCTGGTTACTGTTGGCCCTCTATGATGAGAGATGCTTATTTTTGGTGCAAGTCATGCCATGAATGCCAAGTGTTTGCAAATCAAAAGCTTTTGGCTGAGCCTCAAAAAGCTATAATGTCTTTTGATGAATTTGAAAAATGTGGATGTGTAGGTCCAATGCCAAGGACCAACAATGGCAAAAGGTATATCCTTGTGGCTAGGACTATTCGACAAAATGGGTGGAGGCAAGAGCGGTAAATGATGTAACAGCGGGAAGAGTGGCCTCTTTTTTGTATGAACATGCATGTTGCAGGTTTGGAGCTCCTATGGTTATCATTTCTGATCGTGGACTAGGGTTAAACTTATTGATGCTCTCATGGAGAAATTAAAAATTCAGCATAGGCATTCTTCTCCTTACTACCCACAATGCAATGGGCTGGTTGAAAACTGCAATGGTCAAATTGTGAAGATGCTATAAAAGTATGCTAGAGAGCATCCTAAAGAGTGGGACTTGGACTTGGAAAAGTGTTTGTGGACTTATAGAATCGCGTGTAGAGTGTCGACACAATTTACACCCTATGAGCTTGTTTATGGAAAGGAAGCTCTTATGCCCACATAGGTGCAGGTGGATGTCTTGAAGTTGTTGTGCAGAAAGCAAGGTGTGCATAATGACAAGCTGCACGAAGAATTCTTTCTCTAGAGTTGTTGCAAATGAATAGAGAGAAAGATAGTGACTATTATCTTCAACAAGCAGAGACAAGGATGGAGAAGATGAATAAGAGGTTGCCACAGAAAGAAATCAAAGAGGGAGATCTGGTGATGAAGTATGATTCTCGCTTGGATTTTACTTTTCAAAAGAAGTTGAGGGACAAATGGTTGGGTCCATACAGAGTGAAGCATGTATTTCCTAATGGCACATATGAATTGGAAAAATTGCTAGGGGAACATTTGCACTATAGAATAAATGGTTGTAGATTGAAGAAATATTTTGCGAGGGATGGGATTCCAGATGCAAATAGTCTCTTGGTTGAGCATAAATAGACCTACATGATGGGCAATGATGATAGACCTCTTTTGACGTGTACAAAGTAGCATAAATATGCATGGTCATATGTACAAAAATATGTAAATACATGAATTTGGGAGCTGGGAGCTTTGAGAAGTGGTTTCAAGTTCTAAAAAGGATGCAACATGTACACATTGTGAATAGTCAATTTTGCGTGCCAGTAGTCGGGCACATGTACATGCTTGGATGGGGGATCAAGACCTTGGATATGGTTCTTGGTGGCCTCTTTTGGCTCTAGAGAATATGTTTGAGCTTTCTAGAATGTAAATAATGCAAGAAACAAGTGCGGGCACTCTCATCCCACTCAAGAAGTTTTGGGACATGCAGTAACTGTCTATATACGGTGCCTGATCTGTGGTGATGAGTGCACCATCCTAGAAGTGGTCAAAAAAATGAAATGTGGGGATGTGGAAAAGTTCTTTCGGTATCAAGGATCAAGCGTACAAAATTTGGTGAGTTTTGGGGTCTGTTTGGGCTTTTACTCGCGAAAAATACTTGTTGAGGTCAAAACTAGCCAAAACTAGGGCTATAAAGATAAAAAAATGACCAAAAATGGTGTGAAAAGGCTTCAATTTTCCACATCACTCACGATGCCATGCGTGTTCCAGATGAGGGATTTTTTTATGCCAAGTTTTGACACTTTCATCTCTCTATGTGTGGGAGGAAGCAGGGTTACTACTATAGGTGGTCTAGTGCAGTCGTGTCGCGTTCCCGTCCTGTTTTTGAGTGTGTGGAGGAGTGAATGAGAGATTTCTCTCTTCAATTTTGCACTTGGGAGAGTATATGGAAGTTTTGAGATCTCCATGGATGTGTGTGTGCGAGGAATTGAGGGAATAAGGTGCCACTTTCGGCAAGACTATGTGACCCTGTATTGGTGCCATTAGGGTTGGTGCTACTCCAAAGAGTTCAACAGAGTGGAGTTTGGTGAATCTTTTGCAATGGTTTGAGAGAGGCATTTTGTGGCTAGAGTTTTTAAGTTTTTGATGGTTTTTCTTGTATTTTCTGGTCACCATCAAGTGTGATTTCAAGCGTTGATCAACTCAACTCACCTTGTAGTGTCTGTGGGTAGGCAAGGGCTTGTAGGTTGAGGCATTTGGAGTTTGAATTGAGGTTGTGGCTAGAATTTTTATTGAGCTCTTGAGTGGTGGTGTGTGTGGGTTGGAATTTAAGTGAATTCCTTGTGTGGTGTTGAGTTGCATGTGTGTGTGTGTGTGTGTGTGTGCGTGCGCACGGTTTCTTTTGGGTTATCAATGTGAGTGAGAGGGACCCTCATTATCCTTACTCCACACTCGCTAAACTAAACTTATTGAGTTGCTAGACCATGTTGTATCCCATGTGACAACATGTGCCAAATCAAACCCTACAAGAGGGTCCATAACTACATAATGCAGGAATTTATTTTGGACACTACAACCCAAATTTCTTGGCTCTTACATGACCTTGTCATCTCTTTTAAGAGAAAAAATGGATGAAAACATAGAAGTTTATATATCCTACTTGGAAAATTAAAAACATATTAAAAAAACGAACAATACCAAATCGGATGCATACTCAGAGGTTGAACATAATGTTCACTTACATGTAGGCAAATGCACCTATCCAAATTTCTCGCTTGCAAAGACCTAGGAACACTAATTGAAAATCAATGAAATTCAAAAATTATTATGGCACATATAACCTTGGGTGGTGCATTTTCAATCTAAACCTCTTGGTTAAAATGGACATTGTCAAATCCCTTGCTTAAACTTTGCAGGGAAAACTGCTCAGCTAACAGCCAGTCATTGGCATGTGTCTGTGACCCCCCTTGAGTTTGCCCTTATGAATTCAGAAGATTATAATTGTCCCCTACCCCTTGATAGTTGATGGACTTCTTTCCTTGAAAGCGCAAGTTTGATGGTTCCAAAAATTTATTATCAACACTTAATAAGTGAATTAGGAATCACGAGTTGGGTCTTACCCCAAAACTGTACTCATATAGACACTCTTAGGGATATAGATAAAATAGGAGATCCCCCGAATTTGGAATTGTATTCACAACTAGATCTTTTTGAGACCCAAAAATCCACAATCTTGGGTTTTGGTGAACAACCCTGTTGTCTGAAATGATGGCTTCATCTATACACCTTGGTAGAGATAATCCCTTATGAGTTTAAGATGTTCAGAAACTCAACTTGATCTTCACACTTAAAGTGTGTAGTGTTAAAATAATGCCCAAAAAATTGCTAATGCCAAGACTCTTGCTTGTCCATTATACTTGATGGGTACTCAACTAGATAGTATTGTTCAATCCTGAATGCAATAATTGATGGAATACAAAAATATCGCTCTTGGCCATTCCAATATAGGTGGCAATAGATGTATCTTAGACCTTTTTGTTGTCTCTTAGCCCTTCCTATTGACATAGACAAATTTCAGTAAAATCATGCCTAGTTTCACCTTTCCTGCATAGAAATTGGAAAGAGAGAGAGAGAGAGAGAGAGAGAGAGAGAGAGAGAGAGAGAGAGAGAGATATAGAGAGAGAGAGAGAGAGAGAGAGAGAGAGAGAGAGAGAGAGAGAGAGAGAATGCTGGGCTGAGGAAAAAACCTTATTCTAATGTGTTGTATGCCCCTTGCATATGCTCCATCACAGACCATGTCTGTGTCATAGCTTATCCTATAAGCATAGAACAGTGTGCTTGTAAAACTCTCTCGTAAGAGATGAAACATAAGTCCCTTCTTGACCCACCTAACTTGTATGTAGTCATAATTATACCAAGGTGACCTAAGTATGGAAATTTTCTTGTAAATAAACATAAATAAAAAACTATTTTAAGACATCAATCACTTACCTTATCCTTGACAGAGTAGTTGGTGTTATAGAAAAAGCGTAAATAATAATGAGATGGAATCATGTCAATCTTATTGGCATTCCATGCACGCAGAGGTGTAAGTCCTTGGCGACATTTACGGCCCTACAAATTGAGTCGATACCAGAAACCCCTTCCAAAATCGGGCATGGATACATCATAATTTTCCATTGTCATACTTAAATTGTGAGCTTATATCCTCACATTGTTGAATTCCCAGAACTATGTGCCAATGTTGCTGATTTGAAGTCAATGGTAGGATGTTGACATAGGTTAGAAGCCTTCATTAGGAAATTTTGAACTCTCAAATGGGCCCTATTAGGACTTTGACTTTCTTCCTCTTGTCCAAAAAGGGGTGAACGGTAAAAAAATTACCAAATGAAATAAAAACTTGTCAAAACTTTTGGATTTAGAATTCACTCATCCACATCTATCCATTGATATATAGCATGCCATTAGATTCTTTAAATTCTAGAAGATTCCATTTTTTGATGTGAAAACTCCATCTTATAAATGGAATCTCTCCCCACAATTCACCTTCAGTGGGGAGGCCACAACTTCTACAAATCAGCTCCAAATTTGTCGGAGTTTGGGGATTTAGAACCTACTTTCTAAGATCTTTCCAATGATATGCTGGTTGATAGGGTTTTGATAAAGTGTTTATGTACTTCAGATGGTTTCCCACTTTGAACAAGAGAGGCAAAGTCAAACCTGCTTATAGGGCCCCTTTGCGAGTCCAAATTTTCCCTAGTGGCTTCTTATAAATGTTATGAAAGAACTTTTCTTTGTACAACAAGCAATCTTTGCCATCTTAAAGGTTAAAATGTAGAAAAATAAGAAAACTTGAAATTGTCTAACCTGGTGGCCCTGCTGCAGTTTTCTTGAGCTTTTAAAATAAAAACTCACTGAAATTTGGCTCATAGCCATATTTGTTGTGCAAGAGAGAGTTGCCATATGCACTATATACGTCTTCTTGGCACATAATGAAGTAACCTGCAGACACTTGTCAGGTCCCCTCCCAAGCTTGTAGCTCATAGCATATTCCAAACATGGGAATTTTTTCTTTGCATGATACACTTCAGTAGCCCCACTTTGGATGCTACCATTGCTCATAGATACATATACTTTTTCTCGGAGACAGATGCCATAGCAAAAGAAATTTCGATCTTGTCAAGCATTTACAATCGACCTTGTCAAAAAGTACGACATATTGAAAAGCAAAAAAATACTTGCAAAGTACCTCATACCTGCTTGTCTTGATTACAATTGTCCTTGACCTTATAGATTTATCTCTATTGATGGAACCTTTAGAAAGCTTTGCCTAGGAACCATATCCTAGCAAGCATGAAAATAGAATGCGACATAGAGAAATAGAACCATTTAGCACTTTTTTTAACACACATACAACCATCGACAAAGCACACACATACCTCTGTGTGTGCGCGTGTTTGTGTGAGAGAGAGAGATAATAAAGTTGAGAAGGGACAAAGAACCTTCTTGGAATATACTCACTGAATTCCAAAAATGCTCTCCAAAAAATCACTTCCTCATGTGGGCATAACATGAACCACACAAGTACACCACCATGCTTATTTGGTACCACTATTGCATATAGGAGCATGCCAAATATGTTTGTCTTGAAGGTTGAGTCTATTGCCAAGGAACTATTGTTTGAGAAACACATGCACATGTGCAACATCTAATTATCCTAGATAACTACAATGAAGAGTTGGCTTGTCTCCTTGGGTGCATTGAGGTTGTAGGACTGGCAATATAGCACCTTGTTCTACTCTTTTAGCTTGAGAGCCTCCCTGTACATTGATGGAGAGTTATCACTTCCTAGATTTCTTGTGGCAATGGATATGGTAAACTTATGTAAGTATAAATCTAGGCAAGCAATACATAAACCTGGGCAAGTATAAACAAAACTTCTTTTCAATACAAAATAAGTAATACTAGGCATCAAACTAAAGAAAGGTCACTACCATCAACACCAATTTGTATGACATCATTTAAATTTTCTTTGGAATCAGGAAGAATCTATAGGGTACTTGCTCCACGGGAGATGCCATGTTGATGTGAATGCATTAGGAAGAGAATGGGATCTAGGAGGGCCTCTTTATTTGGAAGTTTAAGGGAGTCCAGCCTTTAGTATTAAGAAAGTAATCAAAGGACAACTTTTGAGTTCAAACGCGCAAAATGGCTAATTTATTTGAATTTAAATCTCCCCCCAAAATGGAACTTAAAATATAGAGGGTAAAACCATAACATGGAAAGATATTGACACATAGATTGCAGATCTATGATCTCCGCTCAAATCGAAGAAAAGTGCATCCTTTGACCACTCTTACACATCTCTTACATATCCACCATTTTTGCACACATGGCATACAATTATTTGTCAAAATGTTAATCACTTCCATAAACTCATGGCAAATAAAGAGGCCCTCCTACACCCCATCGTCTTCCTAATGGATTTCTTTAGATACACTCACCCTTGTGACATGGCAGCATGTATCGACATCAAACAAATCATCCATGCATCGCTTCTTCACCATGCAATGCACATAAAGGTGACATAGGTCACCCTTCAACCATGGAACACAACCTTTGTGACCTCCAAAGATCTATACGGTGACCTTATCCACGTAATGTCTTGGAAAAACCACAAAAACCATGAAGGGGTGTTGGACGGGTACGTCGCGACGGACGTCAGTACAACGAGAACTCACCTAACAAGTAATGTTAGCTAAGGACGAACCTCGACCCGCAGGCGTGTGGAAGCAAGCATAAGGTGTCAACCTACACTCGACCGACTCCTAACTAATTCCTATAGAGGCTCCTACAACTTGTCTAAGTCACAGTTTTCAAGAGAACAAAAGAGGATGCTTCCTAGAACGCTTGCTAGAGCCGAATACCTATCAAACACTTCCGAAACACCATAGAGCTTGAAGGAGACCCTACTAATACCTATAGGCCATTCTCCCTAAGGTATGTGCACCAAAATCACGACCCAAAACACCCGGTGCAGAAATATGTAGGATGTCTGGCCGAAATCTGCAGGTCTTCGTTTCCAAAATATGAAGTGCCTAATGTGTAGTTCTACTCAATGTGAACGCGTGGATATGCTGCAATGCAAAATAGGACAACGTATGCTCACCCAAACAACCGATGAAGCTCGTAGAAGAAGCTCCCAAAGCCGGACCGTACGCGTGCAATGTTGGTATCGGCTCGTAGCTCTAGTCGGGGGCAACACGCTGCACTTCTCCGCACTCGATTCCGACCACCGTAGCACACGTAGCGTCAAGAGAAAGCTCACACTCTCTCTCACGTACACAGTACGCTCACTCACAAACTTAAACTTGTTTAAAATGACAAAAGGTTTTTCAGTAAGGTCAAAAAGTGATATATATACCTTACAACTTCTCAAACCCTAAAGTTTCAAAATCATCCATCTACTCCATCTAACTATCAAAACTGGGATACAATCTGGAAACTTCTATAAGTCCCAATATTTACAAGGTGAAAAACTGGGTTTTCCTGAATGAATGACTAATTACAAAAAAAACTAAATCCGCCGAGTAGTTAGATGTCATGGGGTGTGTCCAGCTTCTAACATCCCCCCCGTCCTTGTTCATGTCGTCCCCGACATGGCCTTGATCTTTTGCTTCACCTTATGGTCTCCCACATGTTTAGCAGTGATTCGTACCGTGCATGTAGATTTAGCATTGTTGGTCCAAAGATGTCTGTATGCATGGTAAAGAATCCCGTGTAGAAAGCTTCTTCAAACGCCTGGAGGTGATAAGATGGGAGGAACATGATTCTTTGGTATAATGCATGTATCACCTCCTTGGAAGGCTGACCTGACATATCATAAGCACATCTGTATGTGTCCTGGAAGAAAAATATGATGTCAGTCACCTGTCCTGGCTTGAAGGTTTCGAACACTGCTAGGATGGTTCTGCAGATCTTTCTCATCATGATGCATGTAAGGTCAGGTGAGCCAGTGAACAACTTTATGGTGCCCGTTGGGGTTTTCACCATGTATTTTACACTTATTCTCTCGCCTGCCTTCACGCCTGACAGCTTTGGGTAGTTCAACCAAGTGGGTTGGCTTCTCTGTAAGAGTTCGTATGCTTTCCACGTCCTAACCCTTGGTAGAGGGCAGAAGCTGAGGTTGTCTCTGATGTGTTTAGGTGCCTCTACCAAGTGTATTAGGTTCTGCGGGTACTTGGTAAGCCAAGCCTTCCTCCACTTGGACTGAGAATCCACTATCAGCCTTACTCCTTCTGGCCTCGAGGTGTCTGCGTTGTAGAGAGGGACCGTTGGCTCTTCTCTGATTCGCTGGTTTATTGTTGCCGCTTCATATTTAAGCAATGGATATGGGAGAGAGGGTTGTAGCCATTCATGCCTGAGATCGCTGGCGTCGATTTTTTGAATTGTCATTGATTTGAAAACCCCCTGTTCCCATTCCAAGGCCTCTTGGTGCTTTCTCTGAGCTCTGCCTCTATTGCTTTTCGCAATTTTTCCTCCTCTTCCTGTGTTAGATCCTGGGGCTCTTGAGAGGAGCCTGCTATGCTTTCCTCTGGCATGGGTGTGTCCATAGGATCTGCCACATTGTCGAGGTCGATGCCCTCATTGGTAGCCGGCCCTGAGCTCTCTGCTTCTGCTTGTTGCCGGCCTTTCAACTCCTCAATTTTCTTGAGGAGCGTCTGCTTTTCCACTTCGGCTTGTTCGCCCATAGTCATGAGGAGGTCATTGAGTTCAGCATTTCCTTTTTCAGCCTCCTCGAGCTTTATCTTTATGCTCTCCAACTCTTCTTGTAGGGCCTTTTGGCTGTCCTCCAATTTGGTTTGCATTGTGATAGAACCTTCAACCATGATCACCCTCTGCTTCTTTTCAAGAATCAACTCCCTTTGGAGTTCTTGCATCTTCTCTTCATACATTTGACTCTCCGAAATAACTTGAGTTGAGCTTGTAGCTCTAACTCTTGCAGGTGATGCTCTCAGCCTCTGGATGGTTTGATCTTTGACTTTTAATTGGTCCTTGAGCTCAAGGACTTCATCCAGGCTTGCTTCTTGTTCTATTTCCGCCTCCTCCTTAGCATTCCTCAAGGCCTCTACTTCTTTAGTTTCTTCTGCTAGCTAGAGTGTCACATTATCTCTTTCTCTTTCTGCATCTCGCAATGACTTGCTGAGTTGCAGGCACTCTTCTTCAGCTGCTTGCAATCTCTTTGCCGCTGCCTCATTTGCTTCTTCCTTTGCTTGGCAGTTTTGTAGAGCAGTGGCCAAGCTGGCCTGGAGGTCAGCTTCTCTTTCTTTGTGTCCTTGGCTTTTTGCCTGCAGTAGATCTCTTTCCATCTTAATCTTTACTTCAGTGGCCTTTAGAGTTATCAATTCTTCGTCTGATGCCACAGATTGTGCCCTTATTCTGGCTAGCATTGTCATCACCACATCCCAATCATTCAAGGGCGGGTGCAGATCTACCATGTCGGTAGAAATCTCCTTTAGCTCAATTAGCTGGATGCCTGGCATCTGTTCTTCATGCCCTGTCCTTGCCAAGTCGAATGCAAATGTGGCGGCTTCTTCCCTTGTATAGCCTGCAGCTAGCAGGTCCAGAAATGCATAATATGCTTCTTCAAGTTATTTTTGCTCAGATGCAGGCTTGGTCTCTTCCTTGGGCTCAGGTTCTGGCTTTTGCTCTTGCTCTTCAGCCCGGTGTTCTTCTTGATTGTCTCCAGCCTCCTTATCTTCTGGTGGAGGGCTGCTAGGAGGTGGTGATGGTGATGGTGATGGCTGTGGGCTAGGTTTAGGGCTATCTGGTAAAGCTGTAGGTTTTCCCTTTATATCTCTATGTGCTTTCGTCTTTCTTTCCCTTTCCTGGTTTTCTTGTTCATCTAGCAACGTCTGCCGTATCTGCTCCACTTCTTCCTCGGTGAAAGGGATGTGGGGAATGTTTTCCGCTGCGGCATCAAGAATCTCGAAATTCTTGATGTAGTCTTCAAAGCGGTCCCTCTGCACTCTTCTTGAGGATCCGGACATAGACTCGAGGGATGGCTTCCATAATTCGTTTAAATCGCCCTTGAGGGCTCTTTCAGCTCGGAAACTCTCCATCAGCCTCTCGAGTCTAGACGCTTTTGTGATCGAGTCTCTTTGACCGGCACTTGAGCAGATTCTTTTTTGCCTTTCTTCTGCTCAGGTTGCTCCTCTTCCACTGGCTCTAGTCGTCTCTTCAACCTTGTAGACACCCTTGGTGCTCTTTGTGGCTCGTCTTCTTTGTCTTCCTTCACCCTGAGCCAGTCATTCTGAGATGGGGGGTCAGGCCACCTTCCCTTGGCGTGCAGTGCTGCATAAACTACCTTGGTTATCATCTCTCCTAGCAGTATGTAGGTTGGCTTTTTGTTTCCCATCTTCACCAGGCTGTCATGTATGTATGCCGCATAATTGATTATCTTTGGGGTGCCCTTCGTCATTGCCCAAGTAAATGTTGTGGCAATTGCACTTGGCGGCATCCTGTACTTCTGCGGCCTCTTCGTGCACATGTGGAAGTATTGGTTGTAAAATTGGCTCATGATCGCCACCTTTGGGTTGGCGATGTCTTCAAAAGTGTAATTAGCCTTTTTCTCTTTGTACACCTTTACTTCATCCCTTCTCTTTGTCACGCTGCCTCCCTGATTGGAGAGATCTAGTGCATGGGCGACAACCCTTTCCGTGATAATGATCTCTGTGTTGGGTCTGCCGTGCAAATCAGTCACCTTGGCCACTCCATCTGCTTTAATGCTGGTCACAAACTCCCATACCCTTTTGACATCCACCCCTGCTGGGATTGCTTCGAAATAGTTAAGGAGGTCAATTTTCTCCAAGTAGCCGGCCATTTTGCTTCGGAAAAATTCATTGAGCTCCCTTGGCAGCGCCATTGGTAGCTCTCTTACATTTCCGTCATTGTCCTTGAACACACCTTGGTAGATCTTTAGGTCGTTTGTCTCTAGTAGATCTTCCTGTATCCAGGTGCTTGTGGGCTTTAATGTTCCCTCTGGAATGACAAATGGTTCCACCTCGTCCAGATAGTCTTTGATTGTCATTCTCTTCTTCTTTGCCGGTGACTTCGAGGCTGCCATAGACCCTGTTGCACTCAGCAATCCGAAGTTAGCGTTTTTTCCATATCAGCTGCTAAACTGAGTTTTACTTATCCAAATGACTTTAAAATTGAAATTATAGCCTAAAAGGAACTTGTGAAGCTCTGCATGCGCTCACAGTGCAAATTTGACCAAAAAAATCCATCTAGACATCCTACGCGTAGGATGTCTTTTTCTTCAGAAATGGTTCATACTTGACATGTAGGTAGTGTAAGGCTCATGGAACATGGTTATAATCTTGGATTTGAATTTGGATGTCAAAAAGTGGATTTTTGGGCTGATTTAGGCTTTAGGTAACAATTTTGGTAGATTGTCCATCATGGGAAGCAATTGATGTCCAAATGGGTTAAAACTTGGTATATGGGCTCAATGTATCATCGTATTAGCTCCTATGATGTCATTTCTTGCACAGAAGTCTAAATCTAAGCTTAAGACATCCTACGCGTAGGATGTCTTTTTCATCAGAATTGCATGAAACTTGATCTGTGGGTTGTCCTTGACCTATGGAACATAGCCATGTTCTTGGATTTGCATTTGGATAATAATTGATGCATGTAGGGCTCTGTGAGGTGTTTTGGGGCTCAAAAAAGTGTATCTTGAAGGTGTTGGGGGTCAGAAGTGATTAGAAGGGCTTGAAGCTTGACATATGGGCTCTTGTTGATGAGGTTATCAATTCTGAAATGACAAAACTTCTCCTTCATGCCCAGATGGTCCATAAGACATCCTACGTGTAGGATGTCTTTTTCTTCATTTTAACTCCCAGACCACACAGAAAGTTATCTGATGTGTATGTGAATGTGTTGTGCAAGTTTCATGAGATTTGGACAAGATTTGGTAGGTCAAAGGCCCATTAGTGCCTTTATGCCCTAACTTTGCGTTTTTCCATGCATATGAGGTCCAATCTCATCCAAATGTGATGAAACTTGGGGTATGGCTTGTAAATGTCATTCAGAACATCTGCATGACAAGAATTGTTGGGTTTGTGCCAAAAAATGCCCTTGAGACATCCTACGCGTAGGATGTCTCCTGGTGATTTTTCCTTTGTTAGTGCTCCCAGTGCTTGCCCTTTGCCCCCCTAAGTCCCTTTTGAGCCTAATTTCAACAAAAAAGTCAAATGGATAGAGTATAACTCCCTGTGTGGACTTCAGAGCCTCCGAGACATTTTCTGACTTTTGGAGTGCTTTTTGGCGATGAAATTCCTCGATGTTGGTCTCCATAGCTTCCCAATCCCTTGGGGATCCTTGCCGTATGGTTTTTGTCGACTTCGGCTTCACCGGAGCTTCATTTGGCAATTTGTCGCTCTAGAAGCACCCGTGGCTGCGTTTACATACCTTTGATGATTTGTGGTGGTCCACCACCATAGGACTTGGTTGTTGATGGTCTAGGAAAGCCGCTCGTGAAGTTTGGTGGCAAACGGACTTGCGGTTTGGCTGTAAGTGCATTTTGACGCTTTGTCTGTCTGATGCCGTTTCTGAGGTTTAGTGGCGGTTCAGGTCACTTTTTGGTCATGCGGGTCATATGGACTTGTCGAGCATGTCGATATGATCCTACCCATAAATTTTGGTAGCATTTGGTCGCCGTTTTGCCGATTTCCCATTTGGCGGCCTCTTGCGGGTTTCTTGGGATTAGGGTTTTTCCCAATGGTTTCCCACTGCCTTTGGCTATCCAGGACTGGTCTCCTAAACTAGGGTAAGCTGCCGATGAAGTATTGTTGCTTTTGTATTAGCCGTTTGGCCGCCTTTTCTACTTGCAGGTCTCTACCGCCTACTTTCTGTGTGACTTCTACGCTAGTTCTCACGACAAAATGACAAACATGCGCGAAAAGCTCAAGGTGGTGAGCCTACCTCTCATGTCTGGAGCTAGTTGGGTCGCCGTGCGCGTCGTAGAAGCTACTAGAAGATCGATCCGCTCTAGGTGGCAGAAGCTCTCTCCACAAGGTCAATAGTGAGAATGAGCTAAAAATGGGGTGAAAATTTCTTATAATGGAGGTCCCCGAACCATTTTCTCAAAAATTTCTTGATTTGGACTCCATTTGCTCTGTTTACCAGAAATTTGTCATTTCGGTCAAAACCTGGCCAAAACACGCTTTCCGCTCTAGTCTCATAATTGCACCCCCACCGTACCATAGGTTGTCTTTTAGTCACTGGTCATCCCCATATTTTTTGTTTTTCATTACGACTGTTTTTCACCTGCTTTTTTGTATTTTTGAAGTTTTTCTGCCGAAAATTAGCAAAATTAAAAGGAAAATAGCAAATGAAACCCAAAAAATCTCCAAAATTCATAATAGATCACAAACATCGCTGCATCACATTATATATACTCACATGCAATTTTTATGGCCGGATTTCTCCGTTTTACCAGTATTTTGCCTGAAAAATGGCTATTTCTACTTATATACACACACCTAAGGGCTTGATTTGGCGTTTGGCCCCATATACCTGTAGCTTCATGTTGTATAAGGGCATATATACTTGGGTTACTCTAGAAAATTTCGCAATCAAACGTCAACCCTTTAAAAAGTAGAAAATCATGCCCTTTTTTGCTGTTTCTGTTATTGGTTCCGCATTGAGAATGCCTCCCCCCCTCCTAGTCGGAGTCCTCTCAGACGACAAGGTCTCGCCTCGTAGTATGTGTCGTGCATAGGTTGAAAAAGTCGTGCTAATGCCTGGCCGATTAATGTGGCCCTATTTTATGCATACTCGGTCAATGCATGGAAAAATTAATGTTGTGGAAGAGAAGGGAATAAGCAAGATGCTTATTGGCATTCGCCGTCGAGGTTTCCTGTTTTTTTTGCAAGTAGAAGTTGTAATTCTACTGCTCTTTGTTTAAAGGTCTTTTTGGCCAGAGGCAACTGCTTTTCCGACACTGTTGATGGAGTCGTAGTTGTTTCTGAGGATGGAATTGGCTGGGATGTGATAGCTATGGGCCGTATGGCCTTGGCTTTCCATTGGTAGTTTGGTGCTGCCAACTTTGCCACTGGTTTTTCTATCATCGGCACCCACTTATATCTGTTTGCCGGGTTGACCCGTAGATGTCTGCTTTCCATTGTTGCTTGTACCGTAGGTATTTGCTTTGTCTTTTGCTTTGGTATCCAAATGTGAGTGATATTAGGGTTTTGGCTAAGCATTTTCTTTGGAATCCATATCTGCTTGGTTACCTTGGTTTTGGGTTGCACCATCTGCTTTGTTGGAATCTGGTTGTCACATTGTGTCTTTCCCGCCATGGCTTTTCTATCCTTCCGCAACCATACTTGTTTACCTTGTTTTGGTAGCCTAGATTTTTGCAGTGTAGCCGGTGATTTCGGCTGTCTGTGATGAGCATGGTTGGCCTTTACCTGGTTGTTTGTCCCAGGTTTCATGTTGATCTTTGGTGGTATGTGTTCTTTTGTTTTTGTTGCTAGTGATTGCATGGCTTGCATTTGATCCTGATGGTCCTTTTGAGCAAAAGCTATCACCTGCTGCTCGTGTTCGTTCTGGATTTTGACCGCCTGTGCTTTCCAGTCTATTTGGACATTGTATGCTTTTTGCCAAGGTTTCCCTAGCATCATTGGTTGTTGTGTGCTTTCATCTGTCACCACATAGAATTTGTGTGGGTAAATATATTGATGTAACTGTATATGCAATATAATCCACCCTAATGTTTTCAATGGATGTGATGTGCTACTTTCCAGCACTTGGGGAGTAGGATGAAGTTGATCTGTGACTTGGAGTTGTTGGTATAATCCATAGGAGATCAAATTTGCTTGAGCACCCGAATCGAGCAAGGCTGGTGATTCAACTTGATTGTTGCCCACCTTGACTGTAATTATTGGCTCTACTGTGTCCTCTTCCAAGTTCATCAGTCGAATGTCATTGATTCTCAATGGTGGTTTACATTGTTGTTGTTGTCACAGAAGCTGTCTTTTTGCAATGCGTTCTTGTGCTTCGGTTTGAGATTCCTCCCATACTCTCTCTTTTTCCTTCATTCTTTTCTTTCCTTGATGAATTTGTTGGAGCATCTCCTGTGTGAGTGGTAGGTGATATCTCCTTAGTCGACACCCACTAATCCAGTTTGGAATTTCTTCACCTACTAATGTAGCAAGCTTGACAGCCCCACTTTGTGATAGATCATGAATCACAAATGGTCCCATCCCTCGCTTTTTCAGTTTCTTGGCATGTTGCTTCAAGGTATAAACAAGTACGTAATCACTTGTTTTAAACTCTTTGGTACGCACATGTTTGTCGAAAAATTCCTTTTGTCTTCTCTTTTTAGCATAGATCGAAGCGACAGCTCGTAAGCGGAGTTCATCTAGCTTTTCAAGATCATTAATTCGTGAAGAGAGTTCATGCCCTGTCCAATCCAAGCTTGTTGCTACTCGTAGAGTTGGGATTAAAAACTCTATGAGTAGTATAGCATTTAGCCCAAACACCATGTTGTATGGTGTTGTTCCTATTGAGGTTTTGTAAGCTACCCTGTATGCCCATAGTGTTGAGTGTAGCTGCCGATCCCAATCGGTCCTTGAATGTGACACTATTTTAGTGAGAACCGTGCATAGTGTTTTATTTGTGGCCTCCGCTTGCCCATTGGCCTGTGGATGGTATGGTGCTAATTTTCTATGTATGACCATGAAATCCTCTAGTAGATATTCAATGACTTCATTGAGGAAGTGTGTTCCACGGTCACTGACAATTTCTATTGGTAACTCGTAACGTACAAAAACATTCTCATACAAAAATTGAGCTGTGGTGCATGCATCAGCTTTTTGTGTTGCTTTGGCTTCGACCCATTTTGTGAGATAATCTGTAGCCACAATGATATATTGGGTATGGGTGCGATATGCAGGGGGTGATATAGGTCCCACAAAATCAATGCCCCACTTTGCAAATGCCCTTGCTCCCATCATTGGCCTTAATGGCATCTCATCTCTTTTGATTGAGACCTTGGTGCGTTGACATGCATCACAACGTTTGACAAACTCCTCGGTATCCATGTGCAATGTAGGCCACCAAATTCCTGCGGTTAAGACAAGGTTTGTTGTCTTATCGCCCGAAAAATGGCCTCCACTTACTCCGCTATGTGCATGTTCTAGAATCAGCACGTATTCGCTTTCACTTGCACAGATTCTAAGTTGGTTGTCCTTTCCCCATTTATAGAGTTGATTTCCAATTAGCTGAAAGTCACGAGCTTCTAGCTCTGTAGCTTTCTCCCGTGCTCTTGTAGTGTTCTTAGGGAACGTTCTGGTGGTTAGGAAGTCAATGATATATTGATTCCATGCAGGTGCTATGTTCACTCGAAACAAAGTTGTGTGATCCACTGGTCGTTTGGCACTACATACTGTACAATTGGTAACATAAGAATGTGTATCCGCATACATAGTTGGCCAATAAACCCCTAATTGTTTCAGTCTTTGGTGTGTTTTCACTGTCGAACAATGAAATGCACAACCCTGGACATGAGCCTCTTCCAGGTAGCACTCGAGTTCTTCCGGATTTATACATAATCGTAGGATTAGGTCAGATTCAAGATGATACAGTCATCCTGCTATCAACTAAAAGTTTTTTGTTTGTCGAATTGTTCGTTGTTTGGATCTACATCCTGTATTATCAAACTCACTTCCAAAGGAGAGAATGCTAACTATTTCCTGAGACCATTTGGGTACCATTTCAATGTTGAAAAGATAAGCATCTGGTATGTCATCATCTACCCCTTGAGGAGCTTCCCCGTTGTGTATTCTTGAAAGATGATCAGCTCGCAGATGAGTTTTCCCCTTTTTGACCACCACTGTGAAGTCAAATTCTAGCAATATAATAAACTAGCGTACCATTCTCTCTGTATTGCAAGATTTATTTACTAGGTATAAAAGAGCTTGATGATCCGTGAAGAACACAAATTTGTTTGCAAGAAAATAATGCCGAAATTTCTTTACAGCATAAATCATTCCTAACCCTTCCCTCTCGGTGGTTGTGTAGTTCTTTTCTGCACTGTTTAACTGTCGGCTCGCATAGCAAAGTGGAAAATCCATTGTTCCGTCTCTAGGTTGAGCTAGAATGCTTCCAATGGCATATGCCGAAGCATCAATGTGCACATGGAATATCTTGTCCCAATCTGGTGCCTTTAGCACAAGTGCGGATATAAGGTTTTCTTTCAGCCTTTGGAATGAAGTCTCACACTCATTGGTCCATTCGAAATTGACTAGCAAACGATACAGAGGTTGTGTGATGACCGCATACATGTAAATGAATCTTTGATAATATCCACAGTGCCCCATAAAGGATTGCACTTGTTTTGCATTAGTAGGCGTGGGCAGGTCTACAATGACTTTGACTTTGTCCAGGTCTGTGGTTATGCCGTTTTTTGAGACAATGTATCCTAAGATTCGTCCTTGCTTAACCATAAATACACACTTTTTTCGGGTTTAGACAGATTCGATATGTTCTGCACTTTTCAAAGACCTTTTGCAAATGGTCGATATGTTCCTCTCGCAGAAGAGAGTGTACACACAGGTCATCCATGTATATTTCTAAGAATATTCTTAGGTATTCCTTGAAAGCGTGAGTCATTAACCTCTGGAAGTGGCTGGTGCATTTGTTAATTCAAATGGCATAACTCGATATGCATAAATCTCCCATTCTGTGGCAAAAGCTGTTTTGTGTTGATCCTCCCTTGCTATTGCCAATTGGTTGTATCCTGAAAACCCATCCAAAAAGGAATAAGCCCGTTTCCCGTCCACTCGCTCAAGGACATGTTCTGTAATTGGCAAGGGATAATTATCCCTTATGGTTGCCGCATTCACCTTTTTGAGGTTTACACACACTCGCAGTTTTCCATTCTTCTTGGGAACGACCACAATAGGTGAAACCTAATCTGTATTCTCAATTTCATAGATGAACTCTGCGTCCATCAGCCTATCAATCTCTTCTTTGATTCGTTTGGCAAATGTGTCATTATATGTATAAGGACGTTGTTTGCTAGGTTTTGCATCCGATTTTAAAGGAATTGTATGTTGGCATATCAATGGATCAACTCCTTTAAGGTCTTTATAGAACCAAGCAAACACATCTTTATATTTCGTGAGAAGTTGTGTTAGTTGTGCTTCCTCCTCAGGATCTAAATCATTAGCTATATAGACCGGCTGGGGCTTTTCACCTGGTTCTGCGAGGTCTATTCTTTTTGCATTTTCAGGCCCATCGTAAGATTCTTGGTTGGTTCTCTCCCGGATTGGTGGTGTCATGATGATTTTTCTATCCTGGATAGCAAATTTCCTATAGTGTGGTGGTACGTTCATGTTGCCCTTTCCTGACTCCCCTTTACCATCACTATCCTCTTCAGTAGTCCATATCTCCCTCAAAGACCGTTTCAGTTCTTGGTATTTCTGTTTACGCTCCAGTTTGGTCCACTCTTGGTCTTTTGTTGGTTCTTTTTTTGACTTTTCAAATTTTTGTGATTTTGTTTCAGCCCTAGCTTTTCTTTCCTGTTTTATTTCTTCTCGCGTTCGTTCTTTTCGATTTTTTGAGAATTTCCCTGATATTTGATCTTTCACACAATCCTCTACTTTTACAAGCATCAAATAGTGAGTTTTACCTTTTATCTTGGGCATCAGGTTCTCTCTCACTTTATTTCCGGCTCTTTTCTTCCTATAGCGTTCTTGGCGTCTAGGGTGTTGATTAGCAAAATCATAAAACTTGATATTCTCGGCTTCATTCCCACGCTCACTGGAGGTGTCCGAACACTCATTATCTGCCTCATCATTTACTTCCAGTTGTTCAGAAGAGTTGTAAAACTCTTCTTGTTCTGGAGATACTACCGTCTCTTTTTCTGGCACCACGCTTACCATGTAATAGGGTAGCACATCGTAACCATCCTTATCGCAAAATTTTATTGTTGGACTGTCGGTAATGGTACAGACATCTAATGTCGCCAGTATGTGTTCCCATTCTAGAGGCTCCAAGGCATCTTCAGGGAATGGTTCCGGAATATACTCTTTGTCCTCAATTGCTCTCTCTAAGACGCATTCCTCTTTCCTTAAGCTTCCACAATGTGAAGCTCCGCACATCCATAGCTCTTTTGGTTGCCCCAACCATGCTGGTAGCTCTGATCCTGCTATTGTAGCCGAATCAAACTCTTCCACCGGTGTTTGGTTTACATCTTTGTAACTATGGTCTTTCAGCTGTATTTTAGTTGTCGTCTCGCCATGTCTGAGGTATATGTGGTCATAACCCCAATGTTGGACCATCTTCAGTTGTCGCATGAATGGTCGTCCCAAGATTATCTCATAATTGTTCTTTTTGTCGAAATCGACTATTGCAAATGTATGCTCATACTCGATCCCGCACGAAGTGACAATTACTTTTTCCAAGAGTCCGAGAGGCTTTTCCATGAAACCATCTGTCAATTGCATCTTCATTCTGGTAGCCCTCAGAGCTGGTTTTCCCCATTTTTTCCAGATTTCCTTGGTGGCGATAGCAACTCCAGCTCCACTTTCAAGAATAGCTTTGGAAACTACTCCTTGGAATTCTACAGGTAGCGTCGTGTTTCCGTCTTCTCCCTCACAATATTCTCCAACCTTATTCAATGGTACCGGCCTAGTGTTTAGGTTAGGTCTGTCCAATTCCCTGATTCCTTCTTGTAGTTTCAAGGTGGGGTCCTTCACTCCAAATTTTTCTAGGCATTTTCCTACTGTGGTCCACATGTTTGGCCTTAGCCTTAGGAGTTCTGCTAACGTGATTGTGCATGCCACTGGGGTGGATAACAGCTCAATCAATCCTTGTGAATCCATCACCTTGTTAGACGAAAGTCTTTGAGATGGGATTGCTCTCACTTCCAACTTAGCTTCATATTCTCCTAGGTAAGAGGGTAAGGTTCTCAAAGAGTCTGGTTGGCTGTTCCTCGAACTAATAGATCCTTGGTCTCCCCCTTGTGAATGTATCTCAAAGTTTATTTGTGATCTTGCCTCAAATTCTTTAATAGGAGGTAGGATCACATTCTTTTCTTTTCTCGTGCTATTCATGTGGTCATTTATCCTATTAGCCTCGTTGGCCTCTCGGATTTGTTTCCACAGATCATCTAGACCATTACCGTCCTTTCCTATTTCTACCAATATTTTAGGATGGACCCCGTCACTTGCCTCATCGGTGGTATTGGGCACTATGATAGGCTCTCCCCTGGATTCATATTTATTACTGAGTCTTTCTTTTGTTTCCTCATGTTTCTCCAATGTTGGTTGGATAGGGGTTGAAGCTGGTGTGTCATGGCAATTTGCCGGTTTTCCCAACGGGTCTTCCATCAATGATTGAGCCGTCTCGATCATCTTTTTACACATATCCAACCTTTGTTTTTCTATTTTCGCATATGGATATGTCATCCACCTTTGCTCTTGGGTCTGGTTTTTTTTAAGTCGAGCTTCATAGGCTTTTAGAAGCGCATCCTGCTACTCGTTTACCTTATCTACCAGTACAGATCCTCCTGATCCTGCACTTTTAAGCTCAGCTAATTCCTTTGGTGCTATGGCTACTGTGGTGTGTGAGCTTAGGCTAGCTAGATCTTCTAACCGCTCCAACCTGTTCTTTGTATGTTTCAACTCATCGGATAGGGCTGTTTGCTCTCGCTCTTTCCTGGCTTTCCTACGCGCCTTTCTTGCCTTCCAAGTGCTTCTCGGATTTTTCGTTTCTGAACTTTGGGCATCTGTTTTTGGTTCTTCTATTATGGGTTTGTTCGTCCTTCTTTGGGCTTGGGCCCGTGTCACCGCCTGAACAGGTATGACTATTTCATTTTCTAATACTGCACTGGTGGGTACTGTTTCCAACAGGTTCAAGGTGGCTTTTTCTCCTTTACTCGGGTTTTTAGGGCAATCAGGAATCAAATGAGTAATCCCACATTTTGGGCAATACGCATTGACTCTAATGATTTCATCATGGGGACAGTCTCTCAGCCAATGGTCTCCGCCACAATTGTAACAGGGGCCCTTGGGTTGTTGAGGTGCTCCTTGAGCTCCTTGTTGCTGGTAAGTCTGTCTCTGTCCGCCCATGCCTCCATTGGCTATGAACAACAATGTTCGTTCATCTAAGCTATATCTTCCTTCTCTTGCGGCCTGTGCAGCAGTTGGAGGTCCTTGATTCCCTATCATGCTCCATGGATCTGGTGTCGAGGGTTCTTCCAATGGATAATAGACAGGATTTTCCGCATATCCGTTGGGGTCCTCATAATATGCATGCATAGGCACCAAAGACTTTTCTTCTGATTCAGTTACCGTTGGGGTGTATCTTACACCAATTGGTCGTAATCCTGGTAGGGGTGGTTGTTGCCCCAACACCGGTTGTGGTCTCTCTACACCTACAGGTCCTGGTAAGTTGCCTGCTTGATATCTAGGCATAGGTGGAACTTGAGGGGAAGCTACAGGAGCTTGGGGAGCATAAGGTCTCTCCCTCACATATCCCTTGTTATAGTAACATTCCTCGGTCCCATGGTTTGTCCATTTTTGTTCAATAGCACACCACTTGGGCTGTTTAGCCTGGGGTTTGGCGTACAAGTTGATCTTTTTTAGCACTTCATCTACGAGCTGCTCCTGGTTTACCGCTATTTCTCCTTTCAGTGTTGTCTTGGAGGACTTGCTCCCACTTTGCTATGAAGATGAATCGTCATCAAGGTCCTTGAACTCCCCTTCTTTGTAAACAACACAATTGTCCACAAGGTACAAAGCTTCCTTAGTCAACTCATTCAATGTAGTGCTCCTCTTCATATGTAAGTCTTTCTGGAGATCTGCATTTCTTAGTCCTTGGATGAATATCAGCATAAGTCTGGACTGAGTTGGCAGTTCTTCAACAGGACAGAACTTAACATATCTCTTTAGTCTTAGGGCTGCCTTCCGTACAGATTCTCCATCTTTTTGTTTGAATTTATGGATTTGTGAGACGGTATTATGAGCTATTCCCCTTTGAGAGAATTCCTCAATAAACTCGTTAAACACTTCCTCCATCGACTCAAAGTCTCTACGCTCCACAGAGTCAAACCAAGTTGCAGCATCATCCTCTAGGGTTAGTCCAAACCCTGCGAATTGGGTAGGAAATTCTAACACCTCTTCGGCTCTAATCACATGTACAAAGGCTGCTACATGATCTCTTGGGTCTCTGTTTCCTGTGTATTTCCTGTTTACCCATTTTTGCACTTGAGAAGGTCTAATTCTGCGATGGTCTACAAACCTCATCATTGGATCACCCCTTCCAAGTCTATACCCCTCCTCAGGCCTTCTGTAATAGGCTGGTTCCTCGCCCAACGGTGCTCCTAAGACATAATTTCTAACGGTTCTCGCCGGAGGTGGTCCTTCTCTTAGAACTCGTTCCATGGGTGGTCCTCCAACCTTGGTCGACCCTTGTGTCTTTGGCTTACTCTCCGCTTGATACCTTGAATAGTGTGGGGGTTCTTGCAAATCCCTGAGCCCTCGTGCAACTGGATAACCCTCTCGATTTTGGTCTGGTTCCATTATTGCACTTTGTCGAAGCCATGCCTGCAATGATGGCTGGTTTGCTAGTTGTTCTTGGTTGGTGAATGCTTATGGTATGGTGGAATGTGATGTAGCGTCATACTCATCTGAAAACGGCTTCGTTGACTTTCTTGGGGTATGGGCGGATCTCGGGATTTCCTCAGGGGCGTATGTTGATGCTCCTGGACCTGTTGCTCTTTCTACTTCTGCTGGAAGAATACGTTGGTATTCTTGCCCATATCTATCAACAAAAACTATGCCCTTCCCCGTAGCAGTTTCATAAGAGAATAAGTAAAGAACCTTGTCTTTTCTTAGTTCGTCTATGTATGGTTCTTTACTGCGAAAGTAAGAGACAATACCCTCGCTCTCGTGTTTGTAGATTCCCACATTCTCGTTATAAGTTGGAACCCTGATTGTTTTCTTATCATACATGAAAATAGCTCCGTGCCGATCAATGTTTGGTGGCGGCTCTTGAGTTTCTGAAACCATTTTCCCTTTAGCCACGTTGTCTCCATATTTGTTGTAATCTTGAGGGTTGCTAACTATTAAATAGTGGTTCCCCTTTTTGTCTCGGAATCTATCTCCATCATCATACACGTGGATTATCTCCAATCTTTGTGCTGGCTTCTCTTCAATGCAAATGCACTTGCGACCTCGATAGTCATAATAGACTAGGGCTCCTCTTGAGTTTGTTCCCTCCAAGAAGATCACCGTAAGCCTGGAATCATTCAAAGGATTTTGGGAGGTACTTCCTCCTCGCATAGGTCCATCATAGGTGAAACCTCCTGGCTGTTGGCTACCCATCATGAAGAAATATTTGTCTGAAGAAGTGTCAGTATCACTACCTTCCTCAATAATCGGTGCTAGCGGATCTAACCTTGCCTGAGTTACACTCTCTTCGGTGGACACTACACTACCTTGGTCACCTGCCACCTTCTGGTCTCTAACAATGTATCTTCCTGATCTCAAATTCATCAAACTTATCAATGCAACTTATCACAAGTTCAACCACTAACCTGGCAATGGATCAGTTTCTGCACAACTTCTTGCTTTGCTGCCAAATAGACCTGTACACAAGAGTTTTAATTTTGGTAATTGAATCACAGCTCTTATCTGCTAGAGGTTATCTTAGTAATGATTGGTATAACTGGAGAGTTAATCTCAACCACTACTGTATTTTATACACTATTGATGTTCCGGATTAGGTTGCTAACCTGAAACAGTACTTTTCTTTGATGTTGGCCAATTTAAGCGAAAAAGCTTGAATTCAGTCTTTGCTTTGTCAAATGGGCAACCAAGGTCCAAATTTACTTCTGAAAGGAGTTCTGGAACCCGTAAGCCAAATAGAACCTCACTGTCTAGGCCAGGTCAAATTTTCCCTGCAGAATGCCCCAATAGACATCCTACGCGTAGGATGTCTCCTGCTGCATTTTGCTTGGATTTCTGCATTGTATTTTCCCCTCGTTGTGCTGAGCTTACAATTGTTTTTACTTTTTTGATTTGGACTTCTAGAAGCTGGTCAATGAGTCAAAAATCTGTTCCGACGGCCTGGTGATGGTGTTTATCAGTCTAATCAACTCCAAATTGGACCAAAATTGACTAGCAGGGTTGCCTTAGGCTATATAACACCTTACAATGCTCAAAGTCTAATTATGGCTTAATTTTCTTGCATTAGACATCCTACGCGTAGGATGTCTTTTTTATCTGAATGGATTTAAACTCAAGACTTAAGCTCTCCTTGAGCTGATGATCACCTTGGTATACTCAGATTTCAGTTTGGAGTCCCAAATCACTCAGAAGACATACTACGCGTAGGATGTCTATTTGGTCTGTTTGACCCCAGATTTGTTCCACAGCTTCCCCCTGATGTCAGTATCCCAGTGGTATACTTAGATCTTGATTTGGATGTCAAAAGTCCTAAACTTCAACTGTTTTTGCTTTTTCAGTCAAAAGTGCTAAAGTCCACTTTGAACCCAATTTTCTTACCCAACTGAGGTGAAACCCCTTTCAGTCACTCAATATATCATGAAAGACACACTCATGCAGCCATCTTATGGTTTTGGTTTCAAGTTGATGTTTTGGCCCTAATTGGGTAGGATGTCTAGCAATTTCAGTCTATTTGGACTTATCCTGTCAAGAGATGGCCAAGTTTCCACTTTCCAGTTGAAATTAGGGTAAACCCTACCTTCAGAACACACTGGTCAACTAAAAATCCCAAAATCCCTCCCAGATTGGCCTGTAGATATCCTACGCGTAGGATGTCTCCTGGCTTAAAATTAAAGTTTTTTTCTGACAGAAATGCTCCTGGTGCTCTGTAGGCCTATCAGAAACACTCACAGGAACTTTTGGATTTCAATTAGGCTTTCAACCACACTTTTGCGTCTTTTTGCGTCTTTTACAAACTTGTAATGATTCTACCAAGCAAGTATACATGCATGAAATGCTCTAGATCTGAATCATGATATTCTACTTACTCTACTCCTACCTACCATGAGGAAATGGTGATAATGGTTTTTTTGGTTGCTTTTTTGGCCTCTCCGGACTCTCAAGCTCTACTCTCACCGCTTCTACCACTCTCACTTCTACTCTAGACTCAACTACTACCTAAGTCTACCTAAGTCTACCTCCTCTACCTAAGTCGAAGGATCTAGGCCATACACACGCTTCCTAGACTCCCTCTAAGACCTAGAGAGTCCTCCACCCTCTGATCCTATCTAAATGTAAAGCGAGACTCTTGGCAAGCCAAAAATCCCAATCCTCAAGGATTAGTCTCGGTCACTTACCTAAGGTTTTTGTCCCAGGCAGTGGCGCCAATGTTGGACGGGTACGCCGCGATGGACGTCAGCACAGCGAGAACTCACCTAACAAGTAATGTCAGCTAAGGACTAGATTCGACCCGCAGGCGCGTGGAAGCAAGCATAAGGTGTCAACCTACACTCGACCGACTCCTAACTAATTCCTACAGAGGCTCCTACCACTTGTCTAAGTCACAGTCTTCAAGAGAACAAAAGAGGATGCTTCCTAGAACGCTTGCTAGAGCCGAATACCGATCAAACACTTCCGAAACACCATAGAACTTGAAGGAGACCCTACTAATACCTATAGGCCACTCTCCCTAAGGTCTGTGCACCAAAATCACGACCCAAAACACCCGGTGCAGAAATACGCAGGATGTCTTGCCAAAATCTGCAGGTCTTTGTTTCCGAAATATGAAGTGCCTAATGTGTAGTTCTACTCAATGTGAACGCGTGGATATGCTGCAATGCAAAATCGGACAACGTATGCTCACCCAAACAAACGATGAAGCTCGTAGAAGGAGCTCCCAAAGCCGGACCGTATGCGCGCAATGTTGGTATCGGCTCGTAGCTCTAGTCGGGGGCAACACGCTGCACTTCTCCGCACTGGATTCCGACCACCGTAGCACACGTAGCGTCAAGACAAAGCTCACACTCTCTCTCACGTACACAGTAGGCTCACTCACAAACTTAAACTTGTTTAAAATGACAAAAGGTTTTTCATTAAGGTCAAAAAGTGATATATATACCTTACAACTTCTCAAACCCTAAAGTTTCAAAATCATCCATCTACTCCATCTAACTATCAAAACTAGGATACAATCTGGAAACTTCTGTAAGTCCCAATATTTACAAGGTGAAAAACCGGGTTTTCCTCAATGAATGACTAATTACAAAAAAAAAAAATCCGCCGAGTAGTTAGATGCCGTGGGGTGTGTCCAGCTTCTAACAAGGGGAATCCACATTTCTTGGATCCATATGGTGAGCTTCTCCAGGTCTTGTCTTAGAAAAACCAAGAAAACCATGAAGAGGCATCCACACTTCTTGGATGTGCAAAGTTGTAACGCTCTTGGCCCTTTTTTTCATGCATCACCCCATTGATGGAACACAAATTTTCATTCTATTTTTGTTGCCCCATTTAGTCTAATCAATCTATCTTTGTGGTTGAAAACTACACTATGTAGTGTTTTTGAACATCAACAAACCTCATTGTGTGCTGCTTAATACACAGTTCACTCTTGCTAGCACTCTTACTCCTATCATGTAAACCCAAGCACTGTGTCACATCTCCCATCCGCCTAATTTTAGCCCAAGAGAAAAGATCAAGGACCTCCTTTGAAAAATCAAGTGAAATACCATGCGTCCTAATGTTAGTGCACCATGTAGATGCGATCGGTATCTTGGTTGTGGTCCAATAAAGACATCCACTTGTGTGGCATGAAAACGGAATCCTTTCCCAATCATCTATGCATAAAATCCTTTTTTTAGTGCTATTGACAAGATATAGAGGACCATATTCATAGGTGATCGTGTACAATGATGCTTGGATTCTTTCCAATTTTTCAGCTCCAAGAGGCCTTGTTTGTCCACTACTTTGAGAGAATCTATGGTCGGTCCTTGCATTTTTGGTATGGAAGCAATTATTAAGATGTATGCTTGTCTATCAAAGGCAAGAAACTTATCAATAGTGAGTAGTCTACAAGGTCTCATACCCCATGCACATGTACCATATTTCCCTCGCAGACAACACAAAACCAAAACGTACTATTGACTTTCATTGGACTTGCACCTTGGATGTCTTGGCCTAAGTATACCTTACTTTCTAGATGGGCTACACTCATTGCTTGTTATTCATTTTCCAAACATTGGTAAAAATACGATTTTCTATCATGTGTGACGCAAAGGATGGGTTCAATCTTCCCATTGAAGTAAAAGCCACATGGTCATTAAGCTGAAGTGGAAAAAAATGATTTCCTAGAAAAAAACTCAAACATTTTTGGACCTGTCATCCATGTGCGCGGCCTCTCATCCCAGATTAAGAACAACTCCAATACCTTTGCAGTGTGCATCACATGTAAGGCTTGATCACAAGACCTCACGACATAGAAGCAGTTTAATATAACAACTGGGTCCCTTGTGCTTGCTTTTCTAACAGTTTTACAAAGAAAACCTTGTGCAAAGTGTGAATGAGAGAGAGAGAGAGAGAGAGAGAGAGGAGTCAAAAGGTTTTTTTTAGTGAATGAAATACTACCAAGTATATTGCCGTGTATATTGCCTCACATATTACTGTGCATATCACCACGTACAAATTTCAAAAAGGAACACAGCTAGGTATGCCACATATTTTGCAGCGTGCCTTACTCTTGTACTTCTACCGCAATGGCACCTGCAACCATATTCTCTCTTTCTCTCCCTCTCAAAGCTCACACTACTCTCTCCTTCTCTCCCTCTCAAACTTGACATAAATTAATGTTTAAGTAGAGAGAAAGAGAGAGAGATAAAAATCTAAAAATTACACATTAAACATCACACCTATACATTAAAATTATTGCATGTTTAATGTTAAATTAGAGTGAATTGATGTGTGAAAGATGTGTATGTGTAGTTAGAAAGAGAAAAATAGAGGCAAAAGGCAAAAAATGTTAAACATAAGGTGTTAAACATTACAAAATAAAAAATAAAAAAGTGATAAGTTAGCATATGATAAATTGAACATTAAAAAGGTGTTTAGAGAGAAATTAGAGAGAGAAACAATGTCAATTTTGTGTATGTTAAATTAGAGAGAGAGAGAGAGAGAGAGAGAGAGAGAGAGAAGACATAAGAGAGATAAGAGAGAGAAAAAAGTGTTTAAATAGTGTAGAGTAGAATTGAGTGTGTGAGAGAGAGAGAGAGAGAGAGAGATAGTTCTATTATCGTCCTCGGAGGTTAGATATGACCTATAGGACTAAATGAACGTATCACGTGGTGTGAGTGGAGGTCATAAGTGACTCTTGATGCTCAAAAATGGCTGAAATGAGGGTCGCAATAGAGAGTCCACATCGTGGCTGGGAGAGGAAGGTATGTAGGGAGAGCTCGTGCCTGAATATATGGGAAAAAGAGGACCTAATGTGGTGAAAAGCTGAGCACTCAAGTAGTGTGTGGTACTCACTCTCTCGCACTTGACGAGGGCATAAGGTGCAAAGTCGATGAGACTCCTCGCCAGTGCCCCAACGTCCTATCTCGCATCGTAGAGAATAGGAGCTAAGACGAATGAAGGCAATGGTGCAGAGTGGAGGCGTGCGGTGGAAGCATCGGGAAGTCTACTTGGAAAGAGTTTTGAGAATGTCCAAAAGAGTTTTATCACCAACTTTCTCCAAGTCAAGACACAAACACCCTACATTCTCTTACTTCTTCACTCCGAATCGCTTCCCATTGAGGTCTTGGGCATGCAAAGGGTTGTGGAGTACATGCTTAAGACACAACGCAACCCTTTGCATCGACTTCCTAGAATTTCATATGAAGCAAGTCGAAAGATCCAAAAGACATGCAAGAGAAAAATACTAAGTTTGGGGTGGATGCTTGACATCAAGAAATGGTTTGGAAGATGGGATGCATGTCACTTGGTCCAAGATGCATCGATCGACTCCCAAGTTAATGAGGCCTTCTTACAATGCCAATGTATCACGGCTTGGGAGATATCCGGAGGTTCTTGCTTCAGACATTACACCACACACGTTGCCCCAAACTACAAATCTCTCTTTTCCTCCGAACGAGGTAACCAAACCCATCCCTACATCTTGACCCCATCCCGTTGAGAGAAGAAGAAGAAGAAGAAACATTAGAGAGAGGAAAAGAGGGAGAAAGATAGATAGAGAGAGAGAGAGAGAGAGAGAGAGAGAGAGAGAGAGAGAGAGAGAGAGAGTAGAAATAAGGTGTAGAGAGAGTAGAGAGATGTATCTAGATTAGAGAGAGAGAAAGAAAGATTAAAAAGAGACACAAGAACAAAGTGTGTATAGAGAAAGATTAGATAGAGGGTATAGAGACAGAGAGAGAAAGAGTAGGTAGAGAGATTATGTGGAGGGAGAGAGAGTGAAGATTAGGGGATAGAGAGAGTGTACAGATAGAGATTACATGGATAGTAGATAGATAAAGCTAGGATTTAGAAAGAGACTAGGGTGTAGATATAGGTGTGGATAAAGTAGATAGAGAGGGTGTAGAGGTTAGGTAGATAAGCATGATACATATAAAGTAGCAATAGAGAGAGTCAAGATTAGGGGATAGAGAGAGTAGAGAGAGGGTAGAGATAGAGAGTAGATAGATATGTTTAAGATTTAGGAAGAGACTAGGGTGTAGAGAGATGTGGATAGAGTAGATAGAGAGGGTGTAGAGATTAGGTAGAGAGTAGTTAGAGAGGGTGGATATAGTAGGTAGATTAGGTAGAGGTACATAGAGAAGGTGTATATATATATATATATATATATATATATATATATATATATATATATATATATATATATATATATATATATATATATATATATATATATATATATAGAGAGAGAGAGAGAGAGAGAGAGAGAGAGAGAGAGGTTAGGATGTAGATAGGGGGAGTAGAGAGGGTGTAGATAGAGAGAGGGATAGAGTACTTAGAGAGAGTGTAGAACTTCACCTCTATTTACCTCTCTCTCTATGTTTAGAGGGTAGAGAGAGGGTAGATATAGAGATTAAGAATGAATAGATAGATAAGATTAAGATTTAGGAAGAGATTAGGGTGTAGAGAGAGATGTGAATAGAGTACATAGAGAGGGCCTAGATTTTAAGTAGATTAAGTAGAGAGGGAGTGTACATTGAGAGTAGAAATAGAGAGAGTGTAGATAGAGATTAGGTAGAGAGTAAATAGATAAGGTTAGGATTTAGGAAGAGATTAGGGTGTAGAGAGGTGTGTGGATGGAGTAGATAGAGAGGATGTAGAGATTAGGTAGAGAGGGAGGATACAGAGAGTAGAAATAGAGAAAATGTAGATAGAGAGATTAGGTGTAGATAGAGGGAGTAGAGGGAGAGTAGAGAGAGAGACTAGGATGTAGATAGAGGGAGTAGAGGGAGAGTAGAGAGAGAGACTAGGATGTAGATAGAGGGAGTAGAGATAGTGATTAGGTAGTGAGAGGTGTGGATAGAGGTTCGGGTGTAGAGGGAGAATGGAAAGAGGTTAGGATGTAGATAGAGAGTGGGAGGATACGTATAATGTAAAGATAGATAGAATACATAGAGAGAGTGTAGAGATCTACCTCTATTTACCTCTCTCTCTATTTACGTAGAGGATACATATAGTGTAAAGATAGACAGAATACATAGAGAGAGTGTAGAGATACGTATAGTGTGAAGATAGATAGAATACATAGAGAGAGTGTAGAGATCTACCTCTCTCTCTATTTACGTAGAGGGAATATAGAAAGAGGTTAGGATGTAGAAAAGAAGTGTGAGGATACCTAGAGTGTAAAGATAGATAGATTACATAGAGAGAGTGTAGAGATTTACCGCTATTTACTTGTGTCTCTCTCTCTTTGTCCAGAGGGTAGAGAAAGGAAAGATACATTAGGTAGAGAGTAGACAACTAAGGTTAGGATTTAGGAAGAGATAAGGGTGTAGATAGAGGTGTGGATAGAGTAGATAGACAAGGTGCAGAGATTCAATAGAGAGGGAGGATACATAGAAGTATAAATAGAGAGAGTATAGATGGATAGACTAGGTGTAGATACGCCCTCTCTATCTACCTCTCTCTCTACACCTCTCTAGCTAGCGTGTAGATTAGGTGTAGAGAGATAGATGGATAATAAGATTATATCTACCTCTCTCTCTCTCTCTCTCTCTCTCTCTCTCTCTCTCTCTCTCTCTATGTGCAACACTACAACCCTAGCCTTCTCTTTATCCAATTTTCCTTAGCCTCCTCTTGGGTAAGGGGCTACCTTGTGGGGGGGCATTAGCATAGCCTTGTCCTCCCAACCAGCACCGCCCTGCCCACGCATCTAATCAGCCCCATGATTGCGACTTTGTTTGACTAGCCCCAACTATCCCGACTCTGTCTGATTAGCCCAACTTTGACTCTACCCCATCTACCCTTGAGTCTCAGATTCACCTTGAGCACTACCTTTGACTCTTTTTGAGTTGCCCTCGACTCTCTAGGAGTGTTTCCTTAATTCCCTCCATAGGAAGCCTGCGCTTGCCATGGCCACAGGAGCGCATCTCGAGGCAAGTCCACATTTTTAGAGTTTGTGGCAACATCCCCAAAGACAAACATCATATCTTGCATTCAAAATGAAGTTGAGAGTGCAAGGAGAATGAGGAGCTGAATCATAGACTTGTCTCCGTCGAGGCGACTCACTACAATGGAGAACCGCAAAAAGGAAGAGATGGAAATCAAGTTCAATGACACAAAGGTGGAAGTAGAGACCACTTTCACAAAGGAGGTCAAAACCCAAGTGAAAGATATTATCTACCATAAGGTGGAAGGTTGTGTGGCATCCACGCTGTCGAGAAATTTGCGGTCTTGCCAGGAAAGCACCGGGCTTATGGCTGTGAGAGTTTGTGAGAGAACTCAACAAAAACTATATGAAGGAGTTAAACCATAGATTCCATGAAGACTAGGGTTTGGAAAGAAGTGCAATCAAAGAAGACTCACTCTTTCTCTCTTGCACTCACACACACAAAGAAAGAACGCAAAAGAGAATGTCAAAACAATACGAAGATGAAAACATCAAGGCTATGTTCATATCGTATCATGGGTAATATGAAAGGGTTAATGGATGAGTTAATGGCATTCAATCTTGGCTCACCAAATAGGCTACGAATTGTTCTTTGGAATTGTAGTTTTGTGCTTACCATAATATATATATTTTGTCTAGTGATTGGGATTAATTGTGTGTACAAATCCTCTTGGTTCATAGCAAGATAACTACGCTTACATCAAAAGAAAAATTATAGTCTATGAGAGGTAGTATGATGGGATCCGGTGATAGAAGTATTTCATTGAGCCTTTCAGGGCCGAAGATAAATACTATACGTTGTTGAAAGTGTATTTTACGGCTAATCCATACGTTAATTCTAATAGATCGTACAGAGTGAAGGCGATAGAAATGATCATCATGTGGGTTATTCATCTAGGATAGTATGTGAGAAATGTAGATATGAGAGAAGTGAAGAGATGAGAAGTTTCCCTCCCAAGCCCTATTCTTGCCCGTAGGCAATAAGGATACTGCGGGGAGAGATGTACCTGTAGCAAAGAGAACCTAGAGAGGATGAATTACTAAGAATGAGAGAGATAGGTTTGGTTAAGGAGATGAGATTAGATATATATATATATATATATATATATATATATATATATATATATATATATATGTTGGATTAGAGATGAAAATGAAAACAACAAGAAATCAAGAAAACATCAATGTAGAACACATCTTACTTGAAACCCTTCGGCACCATTATTGATGGGAGAGAGAAGAAGAGTGGATAATTCCACTTTGATTGATACACCAAGTGCAAGACCTTCTTTGATTAGAGTTGATCTTCCAAGGTTAGCTTGTTGCAAGAATGGCTAGTCTCCCTCTAGGAGAAAGTGTAGGCTTGGGCTTATGTTAATGGCTAAGTAGAATTAGGCATTACTACTCACTCCCTCAAGAATTCCTCTCATCAATGGCTTGAATGCTTGAGTTCCTTCCAAGGAAGAAGAGGTTCCCTTTTATAGGTGAAGGGAACCCCCAAGGGTTTACACAAGAAGAGAGGAGCCAGTGTGAACAGGAATTGGAAAAGTTGGAAATGAGCTGCCCCTGCATGATGTGGGCAGACTGGGGTCCAGTATTTTGATCATATCTCCTCAACCGTGGCTCCAAATAAAAAAGTAAAAATATGGGTAAAAACTTCAGCTCATTATCTACGATTTTCATTTTAAAATTATTTTCCAATTCGGATTGGAACCTTGTGTAAAAAATTCATCAAAATAGGATCCATTTATGGCAGCAAAAGTCTTCATGTGGTCTCCTTAGCCTAGACTTTCATTTAATTCCAAAGGGCACCTCATGCCATATGAAAGCATGACATTGCTCCTTGACAACGTTTTGTAATCATGCTTACAATAATGCATTAAAATAAGTGTATCTTTGAAATCATGCCACCTAGTGTCCCACTAGGATTTGATTCTCTCCTAGTAGCTATTTAAAAAGAAATATAAGAAAAGTATAAAAAATACATAGAATATATATATATTGGAGTTTACCCTAGATATAGGATCTAGCTAGGGTGTGAGATGATAATGAAATAGTAGAAATAAAGAACCAATGCTTTTTGCCCCAAGTTAAAGAGGCGGAGCTATTGATGCTTTTCCCATAGTATTTTCTGATGGTAAAGTAAGGATATGTTACCCTTGAGAAAAATAATAGGATGAGATAGAATGCTTATTATTATACTTAAATATGCATATGTACACTATAAGAAATATAATTATGTATCTAAAAAAATACAAGATAGATCTTGTAGCATGCGTTCCCACTATGTACGTGTCACAACACGACATCCACCCCCTCTAAACCTGCACATCCTCCGGTATGTGCCACATTGTCTCTTTGTAAGATTAGACCTCTTGTACATCTTCCTTGTCTTCTTCTTCACTGGATGATTCCAGAGCTTCATGTTCACTTTGATCTTCACCTGTGTTTTTCTCTTCTTCCTCATCAATATCTTCTAGATCATTGTCTCCTCTTCTCTTAAACATTTTAATCCTTTTTCCTGCAATGGGAATCTTTACTTCTGTACCAGCTAGTTCAGACAAGCTGTCAGTAGCATTTTCATGCACATGCTTTACAACATACGGTCCAAACCATCTTTTTGAGAACTTACGCATGACTGTGTGCTGGTTATCAAGGCTACTATCATACACTAAAACCCAGCCACCTTTGTCAATTTCTTTGCTCCTGAGTCGATGTCTCTTATCAAAATAGTCCTTGTTTTTCAACCTTGCATTTTTGAGTCGTTCTTTTGCAGCTTCAATGTCTCCAGGTCTTCTCTCTAGCTGCCTTATACGCAGTGCAAGGAGATCTTCCCTACTAAGCCCCTCTTGCCAAGGTAGTACATTCCATGTGGGAATTGTATCCTCAATCGGCATCACTGGCTTTTGACCATGCATTAGCTCCGCAGGCATGTAGCCAGTTACTGAGCTATGTGTTGTACAATCAGCCCATAAAGCATATGGTAACAATTTTGGCCACTCACCAACTCTTCCTTCGCAAGCCTTGGCCAAAGCTTTGATGATAGGAGGATGCCCTCTTTCACTCTTTCCATTGCCTTCAGGGTTGTAAGCTGTAGTAAGAGAAAGCTTGATCCCTAATCTAGAAAAGAACTCCCTTGCTTCTTCGGCATCCAGTTCACCTCGATCTGCAGTGATTTTTCCCACACAACCATAACGGCAAATCACCTCATCAAGAAGGAATTTGCACACAGCATCTGTGGTCTTAGCTCTTAATGCTCTTCCTTCAACCTGGTTAGTTAGGTACTCTCATGCAAGAACCAAGTATCTCATCTGCCAGAGTCCTAAAGGCATCGTGACTAGATCCACAACCCATTTATAGTGCATGGCTAGTGGATATGTAGGGTGCAATCCATCACGATGTCGAACATTTGAATACATTTGACAAGTTACACATGACTCTACAAACTGAGATACATCTTTATACATACCCTTCCACCAGTATTTTTCTTTCAACTTGGAGAAGGTTGCCCACACACCCCTGTGTCCAGCCCATAGACTCTCATGAAACTCTTGCATGAGCTTTACTTGAGTCTCTTTTTTACATATAACCCGTTGTGGTGTAGCACCCTTTTGTTTAGGATGCTTCCACAGGTAACCATCCCTTAAAAAGTACCCATATGCTTTCCTGCGTATCCTCTTGAATTCTTGTTCAGACCAATCATCCTTTTTTGTTAGAGTACTCAAGTACCTTCCAATAGAAAGACAATCACCTTCATAAAGATCTTTCAACAATTCAAGTGAATTAGTCCTGCAGACATTGTTACCTTTGACATGAGAGATAGAATAGAATTTTGTGCCTACATCATCTCCCTCATCAATCATTTGTGACTCATCTTCATACCTTGCCCTTGATAGCATATTTCCACTGTATTGTCTTTACCTGCAATGTGCTTAAACTCGGGATTTAAGGACTTAATGTAGGCAATCCACCGCAACATAGCAATTTCTGGTGTTGAGCAGCTTGTAATCATCCCAAGAAGTGGTAGACAATCTGTTTCTACAACCACATGCACCAATTAGGTACTCTTTCCCACTTTTCAAGGCTGTAACTATACCCCATAACTCTCTCTTTATCTGTGGATAGTTTCTTTGGCGAGCACTTAGTACCTTTGCTCCAAATCTTACCACATACCTGTGTCCTTGTTTGTCATCTTGCCCTGTTGCCCATCCAATCCTTGTAGGACTGGTATCTACTGTCACAATCACTGGCCTTTGACACTCATAGTCTACCTTTCTCAAAGTCGTTGATGACTGGAGTAACTCCTTTAGCTTTTTCATGGATTTTACATGTGCTTCTGTCCATTTAAACTTTTGATTCTTTCTAAGCAGTTGATAAAGAGGATCAGCTACATGTGCATAATGTGGAATCCAAATAACATAGAAGACACATGCTCCCAAAAACCTTCTAACCTCAGTGATGCTAATGCATGTTTCTTTCATTCTTTGGATGGCATCTACCTTTGATGGACAAGGTTTCCTACCATATGGCCCGCACATGTGCCCCACAATGAGCACTTCTTTGACACCAAACATAGACTTTTTCCCTGACAATGTAAGATTCACTTCTTCCAACCTAGACAAAATTTTATCACAATCATTTATGTGATTTACCACAAACCTGCGACATCCCTTGAGATCCAAAGCTTCATCTTTGTCACTTTATTCACATCCTTTGATAGGCAAATCATCAATGAAAGGCATTGTGATTTGAGGAATAAAGTCACGTAAGACCTTATTCATCCCATTCATCATATGTGCAACTGAGTTGGTTGCTCCCTGTGGCAAGGTACACATCCTTACCAAACCCAAAGGTGTCCTCATGGTTGTCAAGTCTCTGCTTTCGATTGCAAGATGAAATTGATCATACCCTGAGTAGAGATCTCCCATTGAGTAGATTGCCCTCCCTGCAAACGCCTCTGCAAATTCATCCACAATTGGACCTGTACCATATTTCTAATTGTCACTTTGTTCACTGGTTGCATATCTTGGATGAAGCGTAGAGAACCATTCTTCTTTGGAACTGTGAACCACCTGTTTGAGTATGGAGCACAAGAAGGCTCCAAGATTCCCATTTTGATTTTCTCATTCAGTAGCTCTACTAACTTTGGCAAATGAGCCTTTGGAACCGGAATAGGCCACAGATTCCAAGGCACATGAGGTATTGTGAAAATTACCATAGGAGCTACAATAGAAGGATCAACACATCCTATCTCATGTGGCTCAAATGCAAAAGCCTTACCATGCTTTGAAAGCATTTCTTTGAAGCACTTTGTCTCCTCCTGTGTTAAAAACTCCTCGCGACCAATCTGCAAGTCTTGGAAAGATTCCTTTGTGAAGGTATGCCCAATCTTTTTAGGATTCCTCAAACTTGGTTGTAAAGAAGCCTGCTCAATCTTTTCCCTGTTGTTGGGTGGTAAGGGTGAAGCTACTGGTTTCACCTTCTTTGCTACACTCTTGTATTTAGTTTCAACATGGACTTCTGGGCCAACTGTTTGGCTTTCTTTAAAGGCTTCTATTACTTGATACATTTCCATAGAGCAAACTTCCACAACTTCATTTTCAAGATGCAAGTTAGACCCCATTATAGCATCAAGCTCACCCATAGTATCTACAAAAGAAACTTGTTCACACAAACCCAAAACATTTTCAGTAGGCTTTAGCAACCCACTCTTTTTCATGCCTATTTGTACATTATGCACATATTGCCTCTCATATCTCTTCAAATCTTCAAGTTTTGTAAAACATACTGATCCATTCCTTGTTACCAAGGAGCTCATTGAGAAAGTTTCACCTATTTTTGGATCAGGCGAGACCCTTTTTCTTTTTGTACCACTGCAATCCCGCTTTACAATGGTACTTGGCCAAAACCCATCATTTCTCTATGATCATGAAACTCTTTGCTTCCCTTTGGTAGAGGATGTTCTCTGAGGTTGTCACGATTTCTTTCATGGTTTACACAGAGTGTGAGAAATTGGACAGCTCGTTTACCATCTTTGCTACGTATTCTAGCATATGCTGAACCATCCTCCATTACCTTTGTTTCCATTCGAACTCCCACAATGTAGGGTTGTCCAAGGATGAGATGATATGAAGATGTATCATGTACAAAGAAGTTTTGGTCAATCTTTACATCACCTATTGTTACCTTCACACCTGGACATGTTGCATACACCCACCCAACTCAAACAGAAGAAGCCATCACTTCAAAAGATGCAAGAAGAATGCACATCAGGGAAATGGGCAGTGTATCGAGGAGGTAAAGTCATTTTTAGGAGTTCAAAATAACTCTTAAAAGGACTCTCCCCTCACCTACCCCTCCTTAGGTTTTTTCATTTCATCTTATCTTCCCTTTACAAACCCTTGTTGGACCCTCAGCCCTTAACTAAGATGTATTTAAAAACCCCTTCACTCAGAAGGAACTTTATAATGTTTTGTTTTTTATCCTATAGGTCATATGTGACCTCCGTGGATGATAATTCAATCTATTTTTCTATCTATATCTACCTATTATAGATGCCATAATGAGAAGAATCCGCAATCATCAGGAAGGAAAAATGGACACTAGCAAACGTAGAGAAAATAAAGGGAGATCCAAAAGGATAAAATGTGTAGCGGCGAATATAGAGGAGCTTGGATTTTTCCAAGAGGTCAAAGCATATAAGTGCAAAAGGGTTGGAGGCTTTTTTGGATCTCAAGAGGAGATATGGAATCAGAGAAGAGTTTTTAAGGCTTATCAATGCTTTGGTGTCCATATGTGATACCAGCCTTAGCTCAATTTGTGAGGGATACTAGTCAAGCCTCATGATTTTATCACTTGTTTAGATTAGCCTCCAGGCCAGGACCTTCTCTTTATTTATTTATGTGGGGCCATTGCTCCATGGGTGGCCACTTCCCATGGACTTCAAAATGCACCACATTTGGCTTACATATTGACCACAACATTGCTAAGGATAACCTTATTCCGAGTACGCACGTCTTATTCTTCGACGATCGATGATCAACGAAAAATAATATCGAGTTTTCTTTCCACTGTCATGTTGGACATGTTGCACAATTTTTGCATTCCAAGAGATCCTATTCTAGTCATGAAGTTCCTCAATCGTCTTTTGTAATATATGAAGTATACCACATAAAGCATAATTTAACATACATCTTTACCAATTAATCATTTCCAAATACAACATCTATCTCTGATGTCCCTTGACATGACTTGAAAAGCAACTCAAAGCTTTCTTGCCATTGCCATGTTGGGCATATCCATATACTCCAAGTGAGAGTATTTTATCTAGTACTCTCTTTAAGCAAGTTTGTGCCTTCCGAAGTGCACCACATTTGGCATACATATCTATCAAAGTATTAGAAGTCACAACATCTTTTCTCACCTTTCCTTGACTAACAACCTCAAGATCTCTTTGTGCTTTCTCACGTAAACTATATTTGACATACATGTCAACCAAGGTAGTGACAAGCATTACATCTTTTCCCAAAAACATCTGATTTAAAAAGATAGCTCAAAACATCCCTGCTAGTGCCAAAAGACTAGGGGTCAAGGCATACTTGATCTACCAACTTAGGCCCAATCTAGAAGAGGCACATTACTAAAGCATATGTTATCATTAAACACTAATTGGGACAGATGTTTATTGGCTCTAATATCTTCTTCTCTGGCACATTATAATTTATCATGGAATTTAGAATCTAATTGGTTAGGCTAAGCTACTTTATTTTGTCAAAATCAAAACTAGCTTCGACACTTTAAACATGCTTGTGCCAGATCATCAAAATGCAAATGCTCCTAGCTAATTTGGAAATGGTATATTTTGATAAATGTGAAACTAGATTTGACACTTCAAACATGCTTGTTTGATCATTGAAATGCACATGCTCCCCACTAATTTATAATGGTAGATTTTGATACATGTGAAACTCATTGGAGTTGAAACTATCTTGTGGAGTATTGTTTTCTGAACCTCTCTTGATTTTCATTCGAGTAAGTGTACCCTTTCTCTACAAAGAAACTGCATTAGCTTCATCAATCAAATCTTAGAATCTAACAAAGACTTCAAGTTTTTTATGCATGCCATGCAACAATATAATCTAGCACATGCATTTAGGACTACGTGGACACTACTTTGTGCTTAGATTAGTAAATTGGAAGTACGTACCATTCAACACCCTAGATACTAGTAGATACAGAGACTGGTCCCTTCCCTCCTCATAGACAAACTAGTCGGCTGCTAAAATAAAACACTTCTACCTGTTACTTATATCTCAAGATGTAACTGTTGAGAGATATAAAAGGAAATGGGAACTTCACGAAGATGTTGTATGGTGGAAGAATGTATTCTCAAATACTTGGTCTAAACTGTTGAGGCGGTCCGGGGCGGGCAACAAGAAGAGTGGCCTCTAAGCACTCTTCTAGGCTCCCGTGCTACTCAATTGGGTTGGGGTTGGAAAAAACAACAAACACACACAGAAACCCGCAACCTAACCCGACAAAAATTTGGGGCACCACCTAGTTTTGGATGCGAACTAGGACGCATAGAGAGAGAGAGAGAGAGAGAGAGAGAGAGAGAGAGAGAGAGAGAGAGAGAGAGAGAGAGAGAGAGAGAGGAGAGAGAGAGAGAGAGAGAGAGAGAGAGAGAGAGAGAGAGAGAGAGAGAGAGAGAGAGAGTGCTCGGGCTGCTTTGAAATGTATCGGCAATGATCAAACAAACACAATTATATATGTAAGAAAGAGAGAGAGGGGGAGGGGGTGCTTGTTGCATTAATACCTTCTTACAAATCTGTCATGACAAATCAAAGTGAGATTAGTATTTGTTCAACATAGCTTGAGTAAATTACACCACAACACATCACAAGAAAAGCCACCCCAATCAGTGTCTTAAAGCCAGGGGAGTCCTCTCCACCCTGTCGCCCTCTTACAGTATGTGGGATTTATGGCTAAATTGATAAAAACACCCAGAGACAAGCTATCAAGAACTTTAAAAAAAAAAAACACCAAGACACTTACACATCATTTTTGTCCATTACTTTACGTTGGAAGAGAGACAAAGTATCCAAGCTTACTCCAAATCCACCCTCCTTGATTCAGCAAATGTTGGGCTTACACTAGTAGGAGAAATGATAGATTTCCTACTCTCAATTGAATGATCACTCTCTCTTACAATGGCATAGAGTTCCCTTGCTAATCACCCCTAATACAACACATGCATATGCATAAGACAATGAGCTTCCACTCAAGAGCTCCTTCTAGAGAGGTTGAGCTTGGATTCTCAAGCTATAGCATAGTGCTCTTGCTTATGGCTCCCCCCAGTTGTGCTAGCTACACCCTCCTTTTATAGCAATTTTGGGGGCTAGGGTTACTACTCTAACCATGGTTGGGCTAGATTTTCAGCACTTATCTAATTTCTTTTACTTGGAATTATCAAGAAGTTGGTGTGGATAGATGAAGAAGAGAGAGAGAAGAGAAGTGGAGGTGATAGGACTTCTCATAGTAGGTTAGTGTTAGTAAATTAGTAGAGTTAGTATTTTTATTAATTTACAATGGAATTGTATATTTACAATGGAAGTATCCAAATAGGATATAAATAAGGAAGAAAAAACTCTTAATAGGTAAGAAAATATGGATTTCCTACAATATTGATGGTCGAAGTGTCCTGAGTAGGGTCAATTTTGACGCTTGTTGACGGTCCACTAGCTTTGACGGTATGTTTTTTCTCCACTCTTGACCTTCCTTGGAAGCCAAGGTAAGTGAACATGAGTAATCAATCACCATAATGCTGTCTTTCAAGAGAAGAGGCTACATTCTGTGGTTTTTTGATAGATATGGGTAATATGGATGAGGGAAAATGAGACTAGGTGGTCAATTTTGGAATGGAAGTGTGTGTAGGAGATATGAGTTCACCATGGTTTCTCTTATTCTTCAAGGTTGAGAAGAAGGTGAGTAGGGTGCAGAGAGGAGTGGTGAGAGAGGTGGGGATGATGAGTGGAGAAGTGTGTGTGAAAGAGGAAAATGATAAAGTGGAAGAAGGAGTGTGGCTGCATAGCATGGGCAAACTGGGGTCCACCAATAAAATCATAGCTCACAGCTCGTAGCTCAAAACAAGATGAAAAAATTTGAGATGAAATTTCAGCTCACGAGCTACAACTTTTGTTTGTATCACCTTTTCAAATTCGGGGAGCATGGGATTTTTAAAAATTCAGCGAAACCGACTGTGTTTTTCCACTGCACAAAATCCTTGTGAGGTCGTTCTTTGGATGATTCTTTCGACTACCTCCAAGAGTGAGCCCCCCATGGTGCATGCATGCATTCCACATATCCTTGACCTTATTTGGTAGTTCTATAATTGAAGATATTGTTGAGATCATGATATAAGTGAATAGTACAACAAAGAAAATGAAATATTGAGGGGTCTAAAAAAAAATATGTACATGTCAAATATAAATAATATAGGTGGAAAAAATATAAAGGGGTCAAAATAAATCTCTCTCATTATAAGTCTACCATAAAAAGATGAATATTTTTGGTGGTCTAATTTATGAGAGTAATAGAGAATAGATGTAGGAAGGAAAAAATCACAATAGTGAAAAAATATACACATAAATAAAACTAGTTTTTTTGGATTTTTATTGGGATGGAGTTACATCAAATATAAGAGAAGCTTACATGAAATTATATTTATATGGAATAAAGAGTATGCAAAATGGTAAGAAAAAACATGGTAATGGTGAGTCAATGTACATAGCATAAATAACACACCATAGGTAGAAATATTTAAATAAATACCAAAATAATTATGAAAAATCCTTTTATTTAGGCCCTATATACAATGAAATATTTACACACAAATGGGCCATAATATACTTATATTTTTTATATTTTTTATATTTTTGGCTCAACTAGCCCAGTGACTAGCTAATTAAGGGTTTTTAAGAAGATATGGGAAAAGTCCCCTAACTCACACACACCTATATATAGTGAAATGGTAGGGATAGCCACAGTGTTTGGATGATTTTGGTAGGGTGGGTTAACTCACTATGGGAATTACAGAGAGCCGAAAAACGGCTATCATTAGCCCTCCCCCCAGGATGATGGTTTATTCATGTACCATCATAGAGCATCTTTTCCAAAGAGAGTGCTTCAGAGTCCTTGACGAGATCTTCATTGTTTGGCCCTTGAGAATTTTGGCTGGAGTTACACTCATGCTTCATGTAACAATACTTACATAAGACACCTGCCCTTGAAAAGATCTTTGGTAGATCCTTTGGTAGAAGGCGACTCAAATAGGGCTAAAGCGATAACCATTTACCTTCCTAGAGTGCTCTTTCCCATTCAAGTCCATAAGTTGATAGTAGCTTGAATTGAAATCCTTCTTAACTATGTATGGCCCCTGTCATCTAGTTTCAAATTTGGCATCAAAACGATTATCGAGTCGATTGTCATACCTTAGCACAAGATCTCCTTCATTGATGCCTTTGTCCTTCAGTTTCTTGTCAAGCTTTTCCTTCGTCTGTGTATCTTTCCTCTTGTAGCACTCGTATGCGGCTTCTCTTTTCCACTCAAGCTCAGCTAAGGTAAGAAGTCGATCCATCCATGCTTCTTGATCATCTTGTGCTGCTTTGCCATGAAGTCGGATTGTTGGAATGTTGAGCTCAATTGGTTGATAAGCCTCTTGACCATAGACCAAGTGAAATGTTGTAAACTCCGTGGCTTCCCTATATGTGGTTCGATGCGCCCACAAGGCACCATCCAAGAAGTCATCCCACGAATTTGTCTTGTTTCTCACCATCTTTCTAATGATGCCTGCAATGACACCATTAGATTTTTCTACCAGACCATTTGATTGGGGATAGTAGGGTGTACTATGACGATGTAGAATGTGAAGTTCTTCACAGACTTCTATGAGCAAGCCCTTTCTAAACCCTGGACCATTATCAGAAACAATCTCCAAAGGTGTGCAAAATCTACAACAAATGTGAGTGTAAACAAATTTTCTCACTATTCTCTCATTTACTCTTTCCACACTTTGAGCTTCTACCCATCTCGTCATGTAGTCTATGGCCACCGAGATATACGATTTCCCATTTTTAGTCCTAGGCAATGGACCCATAGCATCAATGCCCCATTTTTCAAATGGACCATTTGCAAGGACTAACTAACTTGGACCGTGTAACAAACGCTTGTTTCCATTAGTCTGACAATTGTGATTGCTTTTACACCAATGTTGAACATCAATGTGCAAGCTTGGCCAAACATATCCGGCAAGCAAAACATTTTTGGCAGTAAGTTCCTATGCAAAATGACCACCACACGCTTCCTCATGCAAACCTTTTAGAATGGCTGGGATTTCCTCAATAGTTGGTACTCTTCTGCACACTTGATCCTTCCCTCTTTGGTAGAGGGATCCTTCTAGGAAGAGATACCTGCTTGCCTTCTTCATGAGTCTCCTCTTTTGAGCCTTCGTGAAGTCTTGTGGAAACTCACCCTCAAAAATGTAGCTAATAATGGGAGTCAATGAATCCAATCCCCGGTATCTCGGTTGCTTGACAGGTGCTGCCACCATGATGACCTGTACTTCTTTCTCAACACATGTAACTACTTGCCGTGCAAGTAAATCGGCATCTTCATTCTGTTTCCTAGGAATATGATATAGTTGCACTTCTTCAAATTGATTAAACAATCTACGAATGGCATGAACTTTTGTCCTTAGGCTTTCATTCTTGCATGCCCAAATGCCTAAAATTTGCTTCACAATGAGAAGTGCATCCCCTTTTACCATGAGACGTTGTACACCTTGGCCAATGCATATCTTTAAACCATGAAGTAGTGTGTCGTATTCTGTTTCATTGTTGCTAGTTGAACCTGGTAGATTGACCTTCTCTTTCATGACCACCTCTCCACTTGGGTTGAGCAATACTAGCCCTCCCCCTGCTTTTCCTGTGACTCGTCGAAAAGCTCCATCAAAGAACAAGGTAAAAGCATTAGGAATACTTTTAGGTGGTGGCAATGGTAGGGTCTTTACTTCAGGCACCTTAATCTCCTTCTCATGTACCCTATAAGTAAGGATCTCTGCCAATTGTGCACGCACACTATCTTCTACATTGAAAGAGTATTGAAACTCTTGCAATTCCATAATCCACTTTGAGATCCTGGTGCTAAGATTCATTTGAGATGACACCCAAGGAAATAAATTTTTTGCAGTGAGAATTACAAAAGGTTTTGGTAGCAAGTAGGATCTAAAATTTCTCACCACAAACATGAGAGAAAGCATCATGAGTTCTGCCTCCGTGTAGCCTCTCTCCAAAGCATTCATGACCCTACTAGCAAAGTAGATGGGTCGCATCCTGGTACTGTGGGGATCTTGTTGTAATAAAACTGCACCAATTGTTTCCTTCCCAACACTAGAGCTAACAAAGAATGTGTACTCCCAACAAGGAGGCATGAGTGTTGGTATCTATGACAAAATGACTTTAATGTTACAAAAGTACTCTTCAAGCTCATAAGACCATGCAAATTCTACTTGTTGTGTCAACTTTTGCAAAGGATGAAGCAACTCCGAAGATAAGTGAATAAAGTGTGACATATACTTCACCATTTGAATGAATGAGATGACCTCTTTGAGATTCTTGGGTGATGGGAGCTCAATAAGAACCTTTGTCTTTGAAGGATCCATCTCAATGCCTTTATAGGAAACCTTTTGACCAAGCAAGATCACTTCATCCTCACCTATGTGACACTTGTCGGGGTTGAGTTGACCTCCCATGTCGTAGAGATTCTTTAAACCTTCTTCTACCCTTTGTAGATGCAATGATTTTGAGCTAAAAATGCAAAAATCATCAATAAAAACCCTAATGGACTTTCCAAAGAATGCTTGAAACACCATGTTCATGAAGCGTTGGAAAGTTGCAGGAGCATTTGTCAGTCCAAATGGCATGACTCTAAAAGCATAACAACCCCAAGGAGTGATGAAGGTTGTTTTCAACTGATCTTCCAATCCGATACCTATTGGAAAGTAACCCGAGTAGCCATCACACACAGTGTCCTTCTCATGACCAGCTACCTCATTTAGTATCTCATCTTGAAATGGGAGGGGAAAGTGATCTCTTTTTGTTGCCTCATTGAGTGGACGATAATCCACACACACCCTCCACTTGCCATTTTTCTTAGGAGTGACAACAACGGAAGAGACCCACTCTGAATTCTCCACTGGATAAATGAAATCTGCTGCTAGAATCTTTCTTACCTCCTTGAGTAAAGCCTGCTCCTTGATGACTCCTAGCCTTCGTAGCTTCTGAGCCTTAGGTGTGGCCTCTGGCTTCAACTCAATTTTGTGTTGAACAACATCTACTCCACGCACATCGGTGTAGTCTTTAGCAAAAATCCTAGGAAATTTTCTTAACACACCTTTGAGCTCCTCTCTTTCATCCTTTGTAAGTGTTGTAGATAACATACCTTCTAGCATTCTTTCATCTTCCACTTTTTGGTTTTCTTGGGAACCTACCTCTTCCAAACCTGGACAAGAGGTCTCTTGGTTGTTTGGCTTAAACCTTACCCCCATCACTTCAATGGAAGACTCCTCTTCTGTAATGCTGGCGCTACTTTCTCCTTCTAAAGTGCTATCGGTCCAGCCTTCCTCCGTCTCACTTTGAGATGATTCTTCTTGGAGCTCCTCTTGGCGTTGCTCCTTCATGTCAAAGACAACCTTCTTATGATTGTCATTCCTGCAAATTAGCTTTCCACTCTCCCAATCCTGCAAAGCTCTCATTTTCATTAGCCATGGTCTCCCTAGGATAAATGGATAACCATTTCCTTTCGTAGACATAACATAAAAATCCACTACCTTCTTAATGCCAAAGGCCTCTACAAAAACATTTTTACAAATGCCTACACACCTAGCTTTGCTATTGTTTGCCATCTTGACTTTAATTTCAGGTGTTTCATGGATGTGCATGCCTAGTTTTTGCATGAGTCCCTCTGTCATGATGCAAATTTGTGCACCCCCATCCACTAGACCTTTCCTTACTCAGATCATCCTTTGATGTAACAATCTAGCACAGGTGTAATATCCTCAATCATTTTGGCATGTGCAATTTTTACAACAGGCACACTCTCTTTTACCTTTCTCCTAGTGCTAACTACCTTTGTTAAATCCCTCCTAGCTTGTGGACATAATGCAAGAAACTGAGGCCATGAGATATCAGGACCCTTACCTCTCATGTCTTCCAATAGGTTGTATGGAGCCATACCATGTCCAAGAGGGAAGTCTTGGAGATTGATACGACGTGGAGTCCTCTTAGTTTCCTTGGTCTCCTTTGCGTTCTTGCCTCGTCCATGGTCACTCTGTGATGTGACACCTTCTTTCTCTTTACCTTTTCCTCGGCCACGCTTAATGCCATTTGCTTCCATGTCAACCTCATTTGAGTTTGTCACCTCTACCACATGCACATTTGGGTCTGGCAAAGGTGGAACTCCTTCCACTCCTTGTGGAGGTGGTCTTGCTCCATTTGGTCTTTGTAGAAGCCTTGGTTGTTGACCAGTTCCTTCACCTGCATTCATCACTGGGTAATTCAAGTTAGGTCTCCCTGGCTCCCCACGGGGCCAAGGACAATATACATCCCATGTCCAGACTCTCCGCAATTCCAACATTGCAAGACTCTCCTAGGTCGGATCTCGCTCTTCAGACTTCTTTGCTTGTCCCTTCGGACCTACAGCTTGTGCAAGGTGAATTGACAAGCTGCTTAAAGATTCATTTAACTTCTCAATCACTTACGTTGTTACCTCAGGAAGCTCCCTAGATGTTGATGCTTGTGACTTACCTTTGGATCTAAGACCTTTTATTGGAACCTCTTCCCTTAGGCACTTGAGTTTTCTATATTTCTTAGCAGCCCTAGTTTCAACTGTATCAAAGGTAGCAGGTGCACCTGCCTCAGCTTTTATCTTAAGGTCAGGAAAGAGTCCGGCTATGAATCTCTCCTTCTTTAGGAACTCTGCACCATCACCAAGGTTAGCAATATTTCTCACCCATACAGTCCAAAGACGTAGAAACTCTTGCTTGTACAAGTAGTAGTCATCTAGGTCTTTTTGCTTATGAGAAACAATGTCTTGCCATAGTTTTTGAGTGTTTTGGGGATCAAAGAAGTATCTCTTGAAATGATTCACAACTTTCGTGTAATTCCCTTTAGCTTCCTTAGGCAACGAGTCAAACCAAGTGCTAGCATCTTTCCTAAGGACCACTTCAAACATCTCTACACGTTCTTGATCAGTTACTATCCTCTTGATACGACAAGATATCTTGAAATTTGCTAAAAATAATTATGCATCCTCTCTAGGCTCTCCAAAGAAAAGAGCATATCCAGACATTTGGCGTTGGCTCTCCATTGAATTGATTTCAAACTGACGCATTTTTGTTTTTTCTTTCTTTAAAATATTTACACAATAATATTTTCTAAATTGCAATCTATTCTACAACAAAATAAAAATATTCACATCAAATGACCTATGATAATCAATAAGAGATAGAATGACAGGGTTTGGTGACGCGAGAATTTCTCATACTCTTTGGGCACCAAACATGAACACCATACGTTGTTGAAATTGGATCTTCCTACTAATTGCAACGTTTATTCTAATGTGTGGAGTGAAATGGAAGGGGAAAACCTCTATTCCTGGGCCATTATCCATGGTCTATGCATGACCTAATGCTTAAAACAAAACAAAAATATAGACGTCCAAACTAAGGTCGTACCTAATGAGAGGCAAAATAAAGGGATTTACTGATGCGTTTATCTCTGCCAACCTAAGGGGACCTAAAATTCTACGAATTACACGTTGAAATTGCAACTTAGTACTAACAATTATGTGTACCTTTTGCCTAGCAATCGGAATGAAACGATCATATAGATTCTCGTGATTAATGCAACCTACCTCACTATGCTAAAGGTTGAACCTACACAAAAACATACACAAGTTAAATCCTCCGTGGGGGCACCAATTTGAGGCGGTCCGGGGCAGGCAACAAGAAGAGTGGCCTCTAAGCACTCTTCTAGGCTCCCGTGCTGCTCAATTGGGTTGGTGTTTGAAAAAACAACAAACACACACACAAACCCGCAACCTAACCCTACACAAATTTGGGGCACCACCTAGTTTTGGATGCGAACTAGGACGCATAGAGAGAGAGAGAGAGAGAGAGAGAGATAGTGCTCGGGCTGCTTTGAAATGTATCGGCAATGATCAAGCAAACACAATTATATATGTAAGAAAGAGAGAGAAGGGGGAGGGGGTGCTTGTTGCATTAATACCTTCTTACAAATCTGTCATGACAAATCAAAGTGAGATTAGTATTTGTTCAACATAGCTTGAGTAAATTACACCACAACACATCACAAGAAAAGCCACCGCAATCAGTGTCTTAAAGCCAGGGGAGTCCTCTCCACCCTGTCGCCCTCTTACAGTATGTGGGATTTATGGCTAAATTGATGAAAACACCCAGAGACAAGCTATCAAGAACTTAAAAAAATAAAAACACCAAGACACTTACACATCATTTTTGTCCATTACTTTACGTTGGAAGAGAGACAAAGTATCCAAGCTTACTCCAAATCCACCCTCCTTGATTCAGCATATGTTGGGCTTACACTAGTAGGAGAAATGATAGATTTCCTACTCTCAATTGAATGATCACTCTCTCTTACAATGGCATAGAGTTCCCTTGCTAATCACCCCTAATACAACACATGCATATGCATAAGACAATGAGCTTCCACTCAAGAGCTCCTTCTAGAGAGGTTGAGCTTGGATTCTCAAGCTATAGCATAGTGCTCTTGCTTATGGCTCCCCCCAGTTGTGCTAGCTACACCCTCCTTTTAAAGCAATTTCGGGCGCTAGGGTTACTACTCTAACCATGGTTGGGTTAGATTTTCAGCACTTATCTAATTTCTTTTTCTTGGAATTATCAAGAAGTTGGTGTGGATAGATGAAGAAGAGAGAGAGGAGAGAAGTGGAGGTGATAGGACTTCTCATAGTAAGTTAGTGTTAGTAAATTAGTAGAGTTAGTATTTTTATTAATTTACAAATGGAATTGGATATTTACAATGGAAGTATCCAAATAGGATACAAATAAGGAAGAAAAAACTCTTAATAGGTAAGAAAATATGGATTTCTTACAATATTGATAGTCCAAGTGTCCTGAGTAGGGTCAATTTTGACGCTTGTTGACGGTCCACTAGCTTTGACGGTATGTTTTTTCTCCACTCTTGACCTTGCTTGGAAGCCAAGGTAAGTGAACATGAGTAATCAATCACCATAATGCTGTCTTTCAAGAGAAGAGGCTACATTCTGTGGTTTTTTGATAGATATGGGTAATATGGATGAGGGAAAATGAGACTAGGTGGTCAATTTTGGAATGGAAGTGTGTGTAGGAGATATGAGTTCACCATGGTTTCTCTTATTCTTCAAGGTTGAGAAGAAGGTGAGTAGGGTGCAGAGAGGAGTGGTGAGAGAGGTGGGGATGATGAGTGGAGAAGTGTGTGTGAAAGAGGAAAATGATAAAGTGGAAGAAGGAGTGTGGCTGCATAGCATGGGCAAACTGGGGTCCACCAATAAAATCATAGCTCACAGCTCGTAGCTCAAAAAAAGATGAAAAAATTTGAGATGAAATTTCAGCTCACGAGCTACAACTTTCGTTTGTATCACCTTTTCAAATTCGGGGAGCATGGGATTTTTAAAAATTCAGCGAAACTGACTGTGTTTTTCCACTGCACAAAATCCTTGTGAGGTCGTTCTTTGGATGATTCTTTCGAATACCTCCAAGAGTGAGCCCCCCATGGTGCATGCATGCATTCCACATACCCTTGACCTTATTTGGTAGTTCTATAATTGAAGATATTGTTGAGATCATGATATAAGTGAATAGTACAACTAAGAAAATGAAATATTGAGGGGTCTAAAAAAAAATATGTACATGTCAAATATAAATAATATAGGTGGAAAAAATATAAAGGGGTCAAAATAAATCTCTCTCATTATAAGTCTACCATAAAAAGATGAATATTTTTGGTGGTCTAATTTATGAGAGTAATAGAGAATAGATGTAGGAAGGAAAAAATCACAATAGTGAAAAAATATACACATAAATAAAACTAGTTTTTTTGGATTTTTATTGGGATGGAGTTACACCAAATATAAGAGAAGCTTGCATGAAATTAGTTTTATATGGAATAAAGAGTATGCAAAATGGTAAGAAAAAACATGGTAATGGTGAGTCAATGTACATAGCATAAATAACACACCATAGGTAGAAATATTTAAATAAATACCAAAATAATTATGAAAAATCCTTTTATTTAGGCCCTATATACAATGAAATATTTACACACAAATGGGCCATAATATACTTATATTTTTTATATTTTTGGCTCAACTAGCCCAGTGACTAGCTAATTAAGGGTTTTTAAGAAGATATGGGAAAAGTCCCCTAACTCACACACACCTACATACAGTGAAATGGTACGGATAGCCACAGTGTTTGGATGATTTTGGTAGGGTGGGTTAACTCACTATGGCAATTACGGAGAGTCGAAAAACGGCTACCACTATGTATGTTTAAATTTCAAGTCTTTGCTTGAAAATAATTTCTTGGGGCACTCCCCTCATCTGATATGCTTCTTAAGAAGTAGATAGGGATTGGGAAATGCCCCAAATGTGGTAAACACAAATTTACTAGATACATACTTTTGTATCATCTAGTGGCTCGCGAATGGCGAAAATGGGTTGCACTATGGTGGAAAAACTAGTTGGTTCAAGTTTATCCAAGATTAAACCACCTTTTTCTTCTTGAATTTCGAAGATCTTGCCCTACACTTTTTCTTGATGTCCTTCATACATGGTATGGTTCATTTGGTACATGAGGAACATTTTGATGTATGAATAATATAACCCAAAGAATAGTATTTTACACTACAACAAAAAAAGGTGCCACAGCCACAACCAGACTGCTTGTCCTCTGCCCAAGAAAGCGAGCAGCACCAAAATCAACCGTGCTCCCATAGAAATTTCGACAGAGTTCCCTTCGTTTTAACATAAACTTAAAAAAAAAACCATATGTATACGCCTCCTACATGATATCCATGAAGGATCTCACATGAGGTTTAAGGCAAATGAAAGAAATGAAACGAACTTTGTGCAAAACCATAACCAAATTAAAACCATAACCATAACGAACTTCATATATAACGAACGTTGTGCAAAACCATAAACAAATTAAAACCATAACCATAACCATATTGATCAAAACCATAATGATAACCATAACCATAAACAAAACAATAACCATAACCATAACCATAAAGTTAAACATAACCATGTCTAAACAATAACCATAACCATGTCTAAACAATAACCATAACCATGTCCGAACAATAACCATAACCATATCTATACAAAAAAGAGACACAGAGATGTGTTTGTGTCTCACAAAACATATATAGAAATCCACTGATGACTCCGTGTCACAACGTGCACATAAAAGGACAAGTCACAAAATTAATATTGATATTACTTTACATATACTTATTTAATTAAATCAACTCACACATATTAACGTCTCACCTCAATCGATCAGCAAGACTCTAAGGCCTCCCAGTCTGTAGGCTCTCCTGCGACATCAAGATCACTCAATACTTCATAAATGCCTCTCCAATATCCATCTGTCTCCTCCTAGCGTGTCGGGGCTCGACGCATTGCAAGATTCTGCGTTTATACAAAAACCAAAGTAATTAAGAACTATACATGATTCATCGCATTTTTAAAAAAATGCCATAGCTATTGAAAACTCACAAACTCATAGCGAAAGGTATCGAAGCCTCCGTTGCCAAGATGAGATGTGCCCCTGGTCATCTGCCGTACATCCGCGGCCTAACGCTACTATCTGAACCGCGTGTCGGCTGTCTACTCATCCTCCCTAATCTGCTGCCACGTCTCGTGTGAGATGCTCGAAGGCTTCGGCGAGCCGGTCCTTAAAGCCCGACGAGCTGCATCTCGACGATGTTTCACTGTGTCCCGTGCAACACCCTTGATCCACCTCCTCGGAAGCTCCTCTGAACCCAGAGCAGGCTGATACTCTCTCATGATGGTCTCCACTATATAATTGATTTTGTTGCGATCGTGATCAAGCCAAGGCATCATAATGCTGGTCGAAAACTGCAGCTCCGCGAGCTGGCACACCCGCTATCTCATCTCAATCCCGAATCTATCCATGTCAACAGAACCATCTGCCCGTATAGTATAGACCATGGAGGCACTAGGATCGTGTGCCCCCCAAGGTGTCTGAGGTGTTCTAAGAGGAGTGTCGAGAGGTGTGCCTGGGTAGGATGGGGTCGTGAGTGAGGAGGGATCGAAACATCTGTGGACCCTCCTCCACAGCAACCACCACCTCCACCTGACGATCGTTGAGATCGGCGAGTGCGCATGTGCTGCGGAGATGAGGACGTACCCGCCTCTCCCGTACCCCTAGGTGTCAAAGTGGTCGTGATGGGAGACCTCGCAGGCATCATTCCCATAGGTGTCCCCCCCATAGGCATCGGACCCTCGGGTGTGAAGCCCGGAGGCATGGTTCCCATGCCTGTGGCTACCCAATACTGAGATGCATCTATCCAAACCTTTGTAGAATCTATCTGCACAAGCTTGTTTCCATCTCTGCGTACCGTTGCATTGCGACCAGAAGTAATCACCTTGAACCACTTCACATCCAACAAAAACATCTCAAACCATCTGAAAATGACTTTCAAGATATCCTGCTCGTTCAACTGCATCTGCTATGTCGATCCCATGCCATAACTCCTGGATCTCGTCAACTAGTGGTGCTAGATAAACATCCATGTTTTTTGCCTTGAACTTACCAGGTACAATCAAGCCTAATATCAAATGACCCTTCTTGATGGCAATCCATGGCGGGAGGTTGTAATTGACAAGGCACACAGGCCAAGTGCTCCATGACGAGCTTCTCAAATGGATTGACTCCATCCATTGCCATGCCCAAATGCAAATTGCGTGGTTTACTCTTAAAATGTGGCCAGGTATCTTCAATGTGCCTCCAAGCCTTTGAATCATCGGCGGGTACCCTAAATGTTGCGTCAGTGGATCTATTTGTAGAATTCCACCGCATCAACTTTGCAATGGAACCACAATGAAACATGCTTTTTATTCTCCAAATAATAGGGAAATGCCGCAACACTTTAGCTGGCACTGACTCGCCAACCACATCTTGTTTGTAGCGCATTGCTCCGCACTTAGGACACGATAGACAATCTGTAAATTCATGGCAAAAAAGAATGCAATCATTTGGACATGCATGAATCTTGTTGTAGTCCAAGCCAACTGAGGTCAATAGTCGCTTTGCGTCTGGTGGCCTGGAGGGGGGCATTTCATTGCCAGCTGGGAGAAGTTGCTCCCGCAACAACCTGTTTAAGCCACATTAAATTAAAAGCTCCCCAAGCACGTCACTGTTGCAATCGGAAAATCTCTTTTGTAAGTTACGTACCTAAACAAAGTAGTGACTCTTGCATCTGACCACCCATACATTGGATGCAGATTCAAAAACATCAGACAAGTACAAAGCACATATATTTTAGCGCCTTCATAGATTGGTTGGCGTGCCAACTTTCTCAACATGTCTTCAGGAGATAGGCGCACGGCTTCTGGTGCTGCTTCGTTAGCATTCTCCTCGCTTGTTTGGAAGAAGGCATCCAACATCTCCTCCATGTCGTCGTCTTGTATCTGTAAGCCCTTTTCTGCTTCCATCCTTGGCTCTAGATTGGTCAGACCTTCACGCATAATCCTTTTTCTCTCTCTCTCTCTCAAATATAGGTGTTATGTCGCAAAAATCAATGCCCGTCATTAGGTGAAATTTGGACTCACAAAGGGGCCCTTTAAGAAGTTTGACTTTACCTCTCTACCAAAACGGACGCATGGATAATTTTTTTCAAAAAAACTCCAAATTTGGCAGAGGTTTGACAGTTAGAATGTCCTCTTCAAGCTCCATCTACTGATATATAGCACGCCATGACATTCCTCATATTTTAGAAGATTCTTTTTTTGATTCAGTTAGATTTCGACAGAATTGTCACATCATAGGTGAATCAAAAAAAGAATCTTCTAAAATATGAGGAATCTCATGGCGTGCTATATATCAGTAGATAGAGCTTGAAGAGGACATTCTAGCTGTCAAACCTCCGCCAACTTTAGAGTTTGTTTACAAAAATTTATCCATGCGTCCATTTTGGTAGACAGAGATAAAATCAAACTCTTTAAAGGGTCCCTTTGTGAGTCCAAATTTCACATAATGTCCGTAGGAGTCGTATCATAGATTTTGTACGATTTCTCTAGCAAACTCTCCGTACTTATGCACATCTCATTGCATATCCTACGCTTGCGCAGGATTTGATACCTGCAGAGCGTACACGAGCATGCAATCTTTTCCTCCATGTTAGTTGATGACATTTCCATCCACAATGATTATGAATGTTATTTTAATATATATACTCCTCACAATGTAAACTACCTCGCATTCTCTAGCCTTGCCCGATCTCCGCACACCTCGGTCCAGAGGTGTACGAAGATCAGGACCACCGGGTCAAAATCTCGTCTTTATTGGTCAAATCCTATATGGGTAGATACATACGTGGTCTCCCAGGTGTACATGACAATGCATGTAGCGGGCAAAACCCCTTTGCCTCTTTTAGTTCCATAGTTTTTTCTGAAGGGAGAGAGAGAGAGAGAGAGAGAGAGAGAGAGAGAGAGAGGGAGAGAGAGAGAGAGAGAATTTCTGTCCTTTTCACACAATTGGTCAGCCAAGCTAACTCTTTCACGCCGACTTTCTCTATCTACTACTCTCTCTCTCTATCCATCTTCGTAGCTATCTCTAGTTAATTATTTCTCTTTCTCTCTCTCTATCTCTGGCTCTCTCTCTCTCTCTCTCTCTCTCTCTCTCTATATATATATATATATATATATATATATATATATATATATATATATATATATATATATATATATATATATATATATATATATATATATATATATATCACTCTCTCTATCTCTCTATTTCTCTCTCTCTACGTACCCTATCTCTCTTTCTCTCTCTCTCTCTCTCTCTCTCTCTCTCTCTCTCTCTCCCTACTTCCCTATCTCTCTCTCTCTCTCTCTCTCTCTCTCTCTCTCTCTCCCTCTCTCTCTCTTTTTAATTTCCTACGCATACATTTCTCTCTCTCTCTCTCTCTCTCTCTCTCTCTCTCTCTCTTTAATTTCCTATGCATACATTTCTCTCTCTCTCTCTCTCTCTCTCTCTCTCTATCTCTCTATCTCTCTCTCTCTCTCTCTCTCTCTCTCTCTCTCTCTCTCTCTTTAATTTCCTACACACACACACACATCTCTCTCTCTCTCTCTCTCTCTCTCTCTCTCTCTCTCTCTCTCTCTTTTTAATTTCCTACACATACATTTCTCTCTCTCTCTCTCTCTCTCTCTCTCTCTCTCTCTAATTTCTTACACACACACACACACATTTTTTTCTCTCTCTCTCTCTTTAATTTCCTACACACACACACACACACGTTTCTCTCTCTCTCTCTCTCTCTCTCTCTCTCTCTCTCTCTCTCTCTCTCTCTCTCTCTCTCTTTCTTTAGTTTCTTACACACACACACACACACACGTTTATCTCTCTCTCTCTCTCTTTGATTTCCTACACACACATTTCTCTCTCTCTCTTTCCTACACACACACACACTTCTCTCTCTCTCTCTCTCTCTCTCTCTCTCTCTCTTTCCTACACATACACACACCTCTCTCTCTCCCTCTTTCCTACACACACACACACACACACACACACACACACACACACACACGATGTAGTTTGTGTGTGTGTGTGTGTGTGTGAGAGAGAGAGAGAGAAGGAGAGAGAGAGGGGTGGGAGGAGAGATCAATAATACCTACACTGCAGGTTTCCAAGGGTAGATCTGTGCGCACGCTTCACAGGCGAAAATGACTGCCTGCACACGGATTTGGTTTTTTTCCCCAAATTTTTACCGTCGAAATACGGGTGGAAGTACGTGTGGAAATACGTGTGGAAACACTTATCTTTCAACAGGCATTGCCACACGCATTTCCACGCCTCTATCGACGTGTATATCGATGAGCAACATGCCCGTTGAAAGGCACATGGAAAGGTACGGTGCATCGAAAGCTGGGTATTATGTTGTAGTGTTAATGTCATAGGAAAATATCCCAAGAGACCTTGAAGATCTGTAGAGAGAGAGAGAGAGAGAGAGAGAGAGAGAGAGAGAGAGAGATGCTATTGCAGTCTCATTGATGAAGGCTGCAAAAAATTGGCAATTGTGTCGCCCTTGACCGTTGAGATGGAATGCAATGGGCATGAAACTTTGCATGGGTAGGAAGGAGTGTGTTTTCCTTGTCCGCAAAATGTTGTGGCCATTCGTTTCCATGTCATTGCTCAAGGATGACAAAATCTGTATTGTTTTGCCGTTGGGCTCACCAAGGGCCCAATGACAAAAAAATGGTGATTGTGTCACCGTAGACCATTAAGACGGATAGGGATGGCCATGAAACTTTTTAGGGATAGAGAGGAGTGTACGTTCCATAGCCATACAAAGTTTCATGGCCATCCATTTCCATCTCATCGATCATGGGTGGCATAATCGCAATTTTTTTTGCCTTTGGGCTCGTTAAGGGCCCAACGACAAAGAAGTTGGCAATTATGACGTTCGTAACAGTCAAGACATAATGCGATAACATTACATAGTAGAGGATTATTTTGTTTTTTACATTTTTGCAAAGTTTCATGGTCACCCATTTCCGTCTCATTGGTCAATGACATCACAATCACCAATTTTTTACTACTGTGCTCGCCAAGGGCCGAACGGCCAAAAATTGTCAATTGTGCCGTCCTTGACCATTGAGACGGATTACGATAGCCATGAAACTTTTTGAATGGAGAGAATCATGCTTTTTTCACGCTTGCAAATTTTCAAGGCTATTCATTGCTGTCTTGTCGAATCATACGTACTAATTTTTTTGCCTTTGGGCTCGACAAGGATCCAATGATTTAAAAAATGGCAATTGTGACGTCCTTGACCACCGAGACGGATTGTGATGGCCATGAGACATTGGAAGGGGAGAAATTAGTGTGATTCCACCATCCTTGCAAAGTTTCATGGCCATATATTTCCGTCTCAACGGTCAAGGACAACACAATTGCCAATTTTTTACTATTGGAACACATATTTAGGAATTTTGGAAAAAATTCTTAATTTTGAGACAATTCTTTTTTGACCAGGTTCTCGAGTGGGAGTTGCATTGTGATAGGTTGGAGTGTTTATAACCATTAGTCTCAAGCTCTACAACAAAGATTGCATTGTGCTAGGTTACATTGCATTTTGTGAAAAAATGCCACAAAAGTAGAACAAATTTTTTGCGTCCATTTCTTGAGAGAGTTGCAAGAGGCAAGAACCCCTAAGCCTACTATTGCAAGAGGCAAGAACCTCTAAACCTACTGTTGAGTCCATTTCTTGAGAGAGTTTCAAGAGGCAAGAACCTCTGAGCCTACTGCTGTCCTTGAGCTACCAACAAGTTTACAAAAATAAACAAGGAATGCGCTTGAGCCAGTGGAAACACTAGTCTTGTCTACTACCATGCCAAAAATAGTCTCTTTTTCTTTAAAATTAGAACAAGTCACTTTATTCCATTCCAATGCTTTTCAAGAATAAAATAAGTACTGCATGATAAGTAGTTGAGGATAAAGAGGATCTTCACATGCAATGGAGCCTAGAGATATTCTTGTCATCTTGATACATTAAAAAAACCACTCACATTTTTAGATACACTGCATAAACATGGCCAAGCTTGGAGCTACATCGTCCATTGCTCCTAAAACATAATCAAGGTGTGGCTCAAACTTGGGCTTGAACTATAATGTATTTCACATCAATGCTTATGAAAACCACCCACACTACTAGGTATAGCGGGGGTGTACATAAGTGTGACTTAAACTTGAGAGTGTGTGAAAAATGGCTTATAAAAACACATGAGGGACACAAAACTATGGCTCAAACTTGGGCTTTATGTAGAAGTTCTCCCTTAGGAATTTTGAGGAACGTGGGTACTACATGGGCATGACTTAAAGCTGAACAACAAGTGTTCGCTAGCAAAATCGGGGCTACAAAAAATTAAAGGCTCGAACTTGCGTTTGTTTTTCCCTGGAATTGACGGCACAACTTGTACCAAAAATTTGAACTTGACGGCAAAGCTCGAACTTGACGAGAAATCTGAAACAGCCGTCTAGTTTAACGCCATCTATGGATTGTGTGTAGCAGACAAGATTCGGACTGCAAAGACCTAGAGAGGCAAGGTGGAAAGGGCCTTGTGCATACCTGAGGAGGCGGGACGCAACAAAAAGCTTCTTGAACATGAAGGCGGCCGTGAAGGAAAAACCTGGGGCAAGGCAGGCTGTCACTACAGACCACAGATAGATGCGTCGAGTGTTTGCAGCCTTAGCATGATGGGGATCGCTTTTGAGGGGAATAGGGGCTGCAAGGTGCATTCGACAGACGCAACCATGCACCTATAAAAGAAGCTCTCCTCCATCCTTTCATTCCCTCTCATTATGTATCCCAACCAGTCGTTGCTCCTTCAGCCCATTGCTTGCCCTTCTTTCTGCTACTCTGTGCGTGTTCACTTCATTCTTCATCTGCCTGTTCGCTTCTTGCCCTTCTTTCTGCTCGCAATATTCTCCTCAGGTATGATTTTTTTATCTTACCTTTGCAATGTCTGAGGAAGGACCAGCCATTGGTAGCGACCTCGGCACCACCTACTCTTGCGTGGGTGTTTGGCAGCATGACCGTGTCAGGGGCATATGATAGGGCACGAACTATCCAGTTTCAACTTCTTCATCCTGAAGGCCCAATGGGGAGAAACATGTCCATGGACTCAGGGAGGATCTCAACATCAAGTGGAAGGTCCTTGTAGACTCCTTCTCCCTCCCGCGCACTTCTGCATACTTGAGGAGATCGTGAGTGCATACCTGCAAATCAAAACGGTGGCATGTACTTGGAGTGTGCATACCTGAGGAGGCTACTACGAGCCCCGTTTTGGATCACGATTCACCCCTCCCTACTTCACTGGCCTATGTTGGGTTTCATATGCAAGGAAGCACCCAATTACTGCACTTTCACTTGCATCATGAAGGGGTCCAAGCAGGTATGGCGTAGTAGAACCAACTGACGCACAAGCAGGTAAAAGGAAGAGCAAGGACCTTTGAGCTACCTCAACTAAAGAGATAAGGGCAATGGCGGGCGATATTCGCATTTACATACCATGGAGGCTACCCACCTACTACTCTTCGGACAAGTCCATAACCCAAATTAATTGTAAATGTGGTCTAGAGAATGAGACACATATAGATCTTGAGATCATCCATTCCCTGATTTTGGCAGCCAATGTCTTAAAATTGGAACTTGGTATCTCTTGTAGTGCCTTTCTCTTGCTCTATTTTTTTATGGTAAAAGGGGAATATAGATTTTGCTTTTTTGGTTTGCGAGTGCTTTTTTGTCAAGGCATATGTAGACTAGATGGGGAGCCTTGTGGTGTTTTTGGCTTGATGGCATGGAGGCTCAAACTTAAGTTCGAGCCTCTAGACCATCTAGTTTGTAAATAGGTATATGGTGATCACAAGAAAAATGGTATCTAATGTGATTTTTTCTTGGTATATTTACCGATGGTGTGGAGGCTCGAACTTAAGTTCGAGCCTCTAAACCGTCTAGCTTGTAAATAAGTCTACGGTGATCACAACAAAAATGGTATCTCATGTGCTTCCTTCTTGCTATATTTACTTGGTTAGCGGGGTTCTCTTGAATTAAACCCGCCCATTCCTCCATGTAGCTTAATCACAACAATTAAACTCACAAAACCTACACTCACTTAGGATGCTAGCAGTCTCGATTGCCTATGCTTTTTATAACAACTTTTCTTTGTGAAGCAGGTATAGTAGTTTGAGTGTTTTGGATAATGGCTTTTGTGTCTAGGCATTCTTGGACTAGATGGGGTGAGGTTCCAACTTAAGTTTGAACCTCCACCCCATCCAGTTCGAAAACAACCCCATGGTATTTTCAACTTGATAGTTTGGAGCCTAGGATCTAGTTTTCTTTGGAAATCATGCCTTCATGGGGTTTCTAACCGCGAAGGAATGGAGGTTCAAACTTAAGGTCAAGCCTCCAAATCATCTAGTTTGTGGTGATCACAAAAAAATGATATCAAATATGATAAGTTTTGAGCATATAGTCTTTGGTTGGATGATAAGAAAACAATAGATAACTCAAAATCATCTAAATAAAAGCTCAAACTTAGACACAATCTATTAAATAAGACTCAAAATCATCTACCACGTGAGTCCATAGACTGGTCATTTTTCAAACATACTTGAGATTTTTATTACAAAAGTAGTCACTTTGCAACTTGAATGTGGATAAAATCAAGTACTTTCTAGCCCTTTTTTTTGTTTACATATATGCAAATTGCTTGATGAAATGGCTCCTTTTTCTTGAAATCTTAAAAAATGGGACTTGAATAAATCCCAAAATTCTTAAATATGTCTTTTGGGCTCGCGAAGGACCCAATAATAAAAAATTGGCAATTGTGTCGTCCTTGACCATTAACAAAGATTTTGATGGCCACAAAACTTTGGAGGGGCCGGGAGGAGTGTGCTTTCATACACTTGCAAAGTTTCATGGTTATCCGTTGTCGTTTTATTTGTCATGCATGGCACAAATGCCAATTTTTTGCGTTTGGGCTTGCCGAGGACCCAATAGCAAAAAAATTGGCAACTGTGCTATCCTTGATCATAAAGATGGATTGCAATGGAAATGAGACTTTGCAGGCAGGGGTGGAGATTAATGTGCATGCCCAATCATTGCAAAGTTTCAAGGCTATCCACTGTCGTCTCATCGGTCAAGGGCAGCACAATGTCATTATTTTGTTGTTGGGGGCTTGAGACAGATTGCAATGGCCATGAAACTTTGAAGAGGTGAAAAGGAGTGTGCTTTAACTATGCTTGAAAAATTTCACACTACAACACTACATGAAGATATCGACGCGTATATATCGACGGCCATGCTTTTCCACGTGTATATCGACGTAACTAGCATGCGTCGCTATACGCATCGATATACGCGTCGCAGTGTGCATCGATATATGCGTGGAAAGGCTTTATTTGCCATGCGTATATCCACGCGTATAGCGACGTAAAAAATTTTGGGGAAGAAAAGTGAAACCCGCGTGCAGGGGCCATTTTCGCCTGCTCAGATCTTGGCCGAAACCTGCTGCGTAGGTAGTATGTCCATCTCCGCCCCCTCCCTCTCTCTCTCTCTCTCTCTACATTGTGTGTGTGTGTGTGTGTAGGAAAGAGAGAGAGAGAGAGAGCGGTATGTGTGTGTGTAGGAAAGAGAGAGAGAGAGAGAGAGAGAGAGAGAGAGAGAGAGAGAGAGAGAGAGAGAGAGCGGTGTGTGTGTGTGTGTGTAGGAAAGAGAGAGAGAGAGAGAGAGAGAGAGAGAGAGAGAGAGAGAGCGGTGTGTGTGTGTGTGTGTAGGAAAGAGAGAGAGAGAGAGAGAGAGAGAGAGAGAGAGAGAGAGAGCGGTGTGTGTGTGTGTGGGTGTGGGTGCATGTGTGTGTGTGTGTGTGTGTGTGTGTGTGTAGGAAAGAGAGAGAGAGGTGTGTGTGTGTATGTGTAGGATATATATATATATATATATATATATATATATATATATATATATATATATATATATATATATATATATATATATATATATATATATATATATATATATATATATATATATATATATAGAGAGAGAGAGAGAGAGAGAGAGAGAGAGAGAGAGAGAGCGGTGTGTGTGTGTGTGGGTGTGGGTGCATGTGTGTGTGTGTGTGTGTGTGTGTGTGTGTGTAGGAAAGAGAGAGAGAGGTGTGTGTGTGTGTGTGTGTGTGTATGTGTAGGATATATATATATATATATAGAGAGAGAGAGAGAGAGAGAGAGAGAATTAATGTATGCTTAGGAAATTAAAATTAAAGAAAAAAAAATAAAGAGAGAAATGAAATGAAATGTTATATTAATGTCTTCGAAAGGCCAAAGTGACCTATGAGACATGAGACAAGAAAGTTACAATGTGATGGATCTGATACAAAGTCAGAGTAAGAAGATGACAAAATAAAATATTATGGAATCCTAAAGTGCTGGGTGTGGACTAAACGGCTAAACCAGCTAGCTGGGATAGGTAGATCATAGGAGATCCAGCATCTATTGCTGGCGGATCTCATCAATCTCCTCCATGGTCAGTAGTCTGACCGGGCTTTGTGCATGTCGAGCTAAAGTGACCTAGCTAGATCCTCTGATGCAGCCTCTGTCGATGTTGTGTAGTCCTCCGCAGTCGTGGGCGTCTAGATCTCCCTAGCTCAGTCGCTCGTTCGATCAGTAGAGAGATAGGGAAGTAGAGAACGAGAGAGAGAGAGAGAGAGAGAGAGAGAGAGAGAGAGAGAGAGAGAGAGAGAGAGAGAGAGAGAGAGAGATAGGAAATAGAGAGATAGAGAAAGAGAGTTATATATATATATATATATATATAGAGAGAGAGAGAGAGAGAGAGAGAGAGAGAGAGAGAAAGAGAGAGAGAGAGAGAGAGATAGGGAAGTGGAGAGCGAGACAGAGAGAGAGAGAGAGATAGGAAAATAGGGAAATATAGAGAGAAAGAGAGATAGCGAGAGTGAGATCGAGAGAGAAAGAACGAGAGATAGGGTACGTAGAACGAGAAGAAACTATGGAACTAAAAGAGGCAAAGGGGTTTTTCCTTCTACATGCATTGCCATGTACACCTGGGAGTGCACGTATGTGTCTACCGATATAGGATTTGACCAATAAAGACGAGATTTTGACCTGGTGGTCCTGATCTCCGTACACCTCTGGACCGAGGTGTACGGATATTGGGCAAGACTAGAGAATGAGAGGTAGTTTACATTGTGAGGAGTATATATATATATATATATATATATATTAAAACAACATTCATAATTATTGTAGATGGCAACGTCATCAACTAACATGGAGGAAAAGATTGCATGCTCGTGCACGCTCTGCAAGTATCAAATCCTGCGCACGCGTAGGATATGTCATGAACATGTGCACAAGTACGGAGAGTTTGCTAGAGAAACCGTACAGAATCTGCGATACGACTCCTACGGAACATGCATTGATTTCTGCGACATAGCACCTACATCTGAGAGAGAGAGAGAGAAAAAAGATTATGCGTGAAGGTCCGACCAATATAGAGCCACGGATGGAAGCAGAAAAGGGCTTATAGACAGAAGACGACGGCATGGAGGAGATGCTGGATGCCTTCTTCCAGACAAGCGAGGAGAACGCGAACAAAGCAGCACCAGAAGCCGTGCGCCTATCTCGTGAAGACATGTTGAGGAAGTTGGCACGTCAACCAATCTATGAAGGTGCCAAAATATCTGTGCTTCGTACTTGTCTGGCGTTTTTCAATCTTCAGTCAATGTACGGGTGGTCAGATGCAAGCGTCACTGCTTTGTTTAGGTACGTAATTTACAAAGAGATTTTCCGATTGCAACGGTGATGTGCTTGGAGAGCTTTTTAATTTAATGTGGCTTAAACAGGTTATTGCGGGAGCAACTTCTCTCGACTGGCAATGAAATGCCCCCCTCCAGGCTAGACCCAAAGCAACTTCTGACCTCAATTGGCTTGGACTCCAACAAGATTCATGCATGTCCAAATGATTGCATTCTTTTTCGCAATGAATTCGCAGATTGTCTATCGTGTCCTAAGTGCGGAGCAATGCACTACAAACAAGATACAGTTGGCGAGACAGTGCCAGCTAAATTGTTGCGGTATTTCCCTATTATTCCTAGGATAAAAAAGAATGTTTCGTTGTGTTTCCATTGCAAAGTTGATGCGGTGGCATTCTACGAATAGATCCACTGACACAACATTTAAGGTGCCCGCTGATTCAAAGGCTTGGAGGCACATTGAAGATACATGGACACATTTTAAGAGTGAACCACGCAATTTGCGTTTGGGCATGGCAATGGATGGAGTCAATCCATTTGGCTTGAGAAGCTCGTCATGGAGCACTTGGCCTGTGTGCCTTATCAATTACAACCTCCCGCCGTGGCTTGCCATCAAGAAGGGTCATTTGATATTAAGCTTGATTGTACCTGGTAAGTTCAAGGCAAAAAACATGGATGTTTATCTAGCTCCACTAGTTGACGAGCTCCAGGAGTTATGGCATGGGATCGACATAGCAGATGCGGTTGAACCAGTAGGACAACAACATGCAAGGATCCATGGAATTCTTATGTGAACTATGCATGATTGGGCAGGATACGGAGAATCTTCTGGTAATGGTTATTGATTTACAAAATTCTCCTTATTCGCAAGCCCTTTGCCTTGGCCTGATTCATGCTTTAATATATGCAGGGCTAACAACTTTGGGATACAATGCATGTCCAATTTGCCGACAGTCTTTGGATGTGCGCTATTCTGCCTCTCTTCGAAAGACAATTTATCAAGGCCACCACCGTTATCTTCCAGATGGCCATCACTTGCGCGAAGGTCAGCTTGGTCACGTTGAATGTCGTCCTATGCATGTACAAGAGTGGCGTCGCCGATGGGAGCAACATGAGGGGTACCCTGTTCCAGGAATGAAACGTTTGTCCATTCTTCATACGTTGCCGTACTGGGGTGATCTACTAATTAACCCGTGACAGCATTCACCCGTGACGATCAACTGTTAGGATTGAAATCGCACTACTAGCATAAGTTCTTGCAATTCATTCTTCCAATTGCGATCAAGGGGTGTTTAACGGAGGAAGTGCGGACTTGCATATACAAGATTTCAGAGTTAGTGCGGTGGATCTCTTCCAAGGAGATACGGGAGGAATCTATTGCAGTCGCAAGGGCTAACTCCATTGAGGCAGTTTACATGATTGAGAAGTATCTACCCACGAGCTTCCTAACTATCCAAATTCACTTGCTCGTCCATGTAGTAGATGAGGTTGCAGTGGCAAGTACAGTCCACAGCCGTTGGATGTTCTTTCTAGAGAGGTTCATGAAAACACTTAAGGGTTTTGTTCGCCAAAAAGTGCGTCTAGAGGGGAGCATGGCAGAAGGATGGCTGGTGCAAGAGTCTCTTGTATTGACGACCGAATTTCTATCCATTTTTGACCTAGAAATGCCTCGACTATGGAGCGATGAGGAGGATGCAAGACTGGTGGGAGAGGAGCCGCAAGGACAAGGGGTGCCGAAGAAAATGAACCTAGCCATGCGAGAAAAGATCATGAAGTTCTGTATACCAAATTCAGCGCCGATGCAAAAATGGCTTGAAAGGTACGAAGAAGAGACAGAGAGACGCAATAGGGAGCGACAGGATTTCAGGCGAAGTCGAACGACTAGAGGCTTACCCTTGCCAGACTATCTCGCTCCTCTACCCGAATTCCCTACAATGGCATGGTTGGACAAGACAGTGAGAGCAGCTCGACGGATCGGAGAACCCATATCTCTAGAAGAGGAAGAGTTGGCTATTGGATGTGACTGGAAGTATCATACATACATGGCCCTGTGGTTGCATGGAAAGCATTTCAGAACATAACAAATTGACAGCAGAAGAGACACGTTTGATAGTGGGGTAATGGTTAGTTTCATGCAAAAGAGCAGGGCCAGTGCTAGAGACACGAATGAAAGCACTAGCAACCTGGATTACTGTGGTCTGGTGTTAGATATCCTAAAAGTAAGCTTCAGGCGGTTTGAGATGTTTTTGTTGGATGTGAAGTGGTTCAAGGTGATTACTTCTGGTCGCAATGCAACGGTACGCAAAGATGGAAACAAACTTGTGCAAATAGATTCTACAAAGATTTGGACAGATGTAGCGACACATTTGCTCTCCCTGAACATTGCGAGCAAGTGGTCTTTGTACCGGACCCTCGAGAGCGACAATGGTGGTTTGTGGTTCAGGTTGCTCTAAGAAATAAACAAGTATTTGAAGGGCAAGATCTCCTGGAGGAAAGTCAGTCAAACGACGTCCATACTACTGTGACATTAGATGAGATGGTCGAAGGTATGGCAGAGGAAGCTGACAGATATACGAGGGATGACGCAGACGAGCAAGAATTGACACTTGTAGATGAAGATGCAATGGATAATGACAATCTGCCAGAACGAGTTGGGGCAGAGTTATGTTTGCAATTAGAGATAGACGATGACACGATGCAAGATCTTATCGATGATGCCTCACTCGTCGAGGCCTAGGCCTGTAAGTGTTTGTGTGAAGATGTTGATTTAAAATTAAGCTTAAAGTTAATTTAAACAATTATGTTCTGACGCTTTATTTTACTTTCTTTGTGCAGGACTTTAGTATGGCAGACCAGATTCCAGATCCCGCTTCCATGAGTGCAGATGCATTCATGGGCTTCGTTACACGCATGACGCCTGCTCAGATGGCAGAGGCTTCTTAGTACTGGGTAGCCAGAGGCACGGATACTATGCCTCCGGGCTTCACACCGGAGGGTCCGACGCGTAGGGGGGGGATGCCTACGGGGGGGAGGACGCCTATGGGTACGACGCTTGCTTCTCCCATCACGGCCGCTTCGACACCTAGGGGTGGGACAGAGGCGGGTACATCCTCGTCTATGCAGCACAGGCGCACTCGCCGATCTCGACGATCGTCAGGTGGAGGTGGTGGTTGCTGTGGAGGAGGGTCCACAGATGCTTCGACCTCTCCTCGCTCACGACCCCCGTCCTACCCAGGCACACCTCTCGACACACCTCTTGGCACACCTCGGACACTTTGGGGGGCACATGATCCTACTGCCTCCAAGCTCTATACTGTACATGCAGATGGTTCTGTTGACATGGATAGAGTCGGGACTGAGATGCGACAACGGATTTGCCAGCTCACGGAGCTGCAGTTTTCGACCAGCCTTCTGACGTCTTGGGGTGATTAGGATGGGGACAAAGTCAATTACATAGTGGAGATCATCCTGAGAGAGTACCAGCCTGCTCAGGGTTCTTCTGTTGTTCCGAGGAGGTGGATCAAGGGTGTTGCATGGGACACCGTGAAACATCGACGAGATGCAGCTCGAAAGGCTTTCAAGACCGGCTCGCCAAAGCCTTCGGCCATCCCACACGAGACGTGGCTGCAGATAAGGGAGGATGAGCGGACACGCGGACACGCGGTTGAGACAGCAGCGTGAGGCCGCACAGGTATGACAGATGACCAAGTGGACATCTCATATTGGCAGCGGAGGCTTCGACACCTTTCGCTATGAGTTTGTGAGTTTCTAATCCAATCTAAACTATGGCGTTTTTTAAAACGCGATGAATCATGTATTCTTATTACTTTGATTTTTATATAAACGCAGAATCTTGCGATGCATCGAGCTCCGACATGCCAGGAGGAGTCAGATGGATATCGCAGAGGTATCTATGAAGTACTGAATTATCTTGAAGCTTCAGGAGAGCCTGTAGACTGGGAGGCCTTACAGTCTCGTTGATCGCTTGAGGTGAGACGTTAATATGTGTGAGTTGATTTAATTAAGTAAGTATATGTGAAGTAATATCAATACTAATTTTGTGAGTTGTCCTATGTGCAGGTTGCGACGCCTAGTCATTAGTGGACCGGATTTCATATATATGCTTTGTGAGACACAGACACGCTTCTGTGTCTCTTTTTTGTACAGACAGTTATTGTTTCCCTTATGGTTATGATTATTGTCATTGTCATTGTATAGACATGGTTATTTCTCCTATTCTTGTATGGACATAGTTATGGTTCAGGTTTTGTTAATGGTTATGTTTAACTTTCTGGTTATGCTTATGGTTATTGTTAATTTTGTTTATGGTTATGGTTATCTGCATTATGGTTATGCTTTTAAGTTATGGTTATGGTTCGTTATGGTTATGCTTTTCATTTGGTACGATACTTGTCTTTCATTGGCCTTAAATCTCATGTGAGATCCTACATGGAAAGCATGTAGGAGGCGTATACATGATATGGTTTTTTTTGAAAAGTTTATGTAAAAACAAAAGGAACTCTGCCGAAATTTTTGCGCGCGGGAGCATGGTTGATTTTGGTGCTGCTCGCTTTCTTGGGCAGAGGGCAGGAAGTCTGGCTGTGGTTGTGTCCATCTTTTAACTGGGCACAGGCCAGGCTACCTGCCCTCTGCCCAAGAAAATTTTTCTATGTTATGGTCGTCGCTATCTGCGTCGCAAATAGGGACAGGTTCACAGGGACGCGGATATCGACGCACATAGCGACGTAGTGCGTTGATATCTGCGTCGATGACACCTTTTTTTGTTGTAGTGTCATGGCCGTCATTTTTTGTCTCGTTGGTCATGCATGACACAATCGCTATTTGTTTTTCCCTTTGGGCTCGCCAAGACCCCAAAGACAAAAAAAATGGTAATTGTGACGTCCTTGACTTTCGAGACGGATTGCGATGGCCATTAAAATTTGTATGCAAAGAGAATAGTATAACTTCCTCACCCATACAAAGTTTCATGGACATCCGTTGTAGTCTCACCAGTCAAGGACGTCACAGTTGCTAATTTTTTGCCATTGTGCTTGCCAACAAAAAAAATGGCGATTGTGTGTCCCTTGACCATTGAGACCGATTACGATGCCCATGAAACTTTGAGGGAGAGGGGAGGAGTGGGATTTATCCACAACTATAAATTTTGAAGGCAATTTTTTGTCATCTTGTTGAATCATGCACGGCACAATCGCCAATTTGTTTGCCTTTGGGCTTGCCAAGGGTCCAACGGCAAAAACATTGATAATTGTGACGTCTGTGACCATCAAGAAAGATTGCGATGGCCATGAAAATTTGTAGGGATGGGGATTGGTGTGATTTTACCATGTATACAAAGTTTTTATGGCCATCTATTTTTGTCGCATTGGCATGATTGCCTTTTTTTGTTGTTGGTCTTGCCAAGGGCCCAACGTCAAAAAATTAGCTATTGTCTCGTCCTTGATCATTGAGAAGGATTGCCATGTCCATGAAACTTAACACACATGGGGAGGAGTGTGAATTACCCATTATGAAAAGTCTCATGGACATCCGTTGCCATCTCGTTCGTCATGGACAACAAAATCACCAATATTTTGATTTTTGGGTTTGCCAAGGACCCAACAACAAAAAATTTGGCAATTGTGCTACCCTTTACTGTTGAGATAGATTGCGATGTCCATAAAACTTTGTAGGGGTGATGATTAGTGTGCTTCTCCTAACCCTACAAAGTCACATGGACATCCCTTGCCGTCTCTTCGATCAAAGACGACACAATGGCTCAACGATAAAAAAATGGCAATTGTGCCACCCTTGATTGTTGAGACTGATTGTGATGGCCATGAAACTTTGTAGAGGTAGAGAGAAGTATGATTTCCCTCCATGCAAAGTCTCATGGCCATTTTTTGTTGCTATCACATCGGTCATGCATGACACAATCACCAATTTTTTTCCTTTGGCTTCGTGAAGGGTGCAACGTGAAAAAAACTGTCAATTCTGGTGTCCTTGACAATAGAGATGGATTGTGATGGCCATGAAACTTTGCACGGGCAAAAATTAGTATGCTTTTCCTATCCTTACAAAGTTGCATGGCAATATTTTGACATCTCTTCAGTCAATGGTGGCACAATTTCCACTTTTTTTCCGTTGTGTTCGCCAAGGGCCTCATCAAGGGCCCAACAACAAAAAATTGGCAATTGTGGCGTTCTTGACCATTGAGACCCATTATGATGGTGATGAAACTTTGAAGGGGCAAGGAGGAGTGTGCTTACCATACCCTTGTAATGTTTCAAAGCCATCCATTTCCGTCTCATTGAATCATGGGCGACACAATTATCAATTTTCTATCTTTCGACTCGCCAAGGGTGCAACAACACAAAAGTTGACAATTGTGATGTCCCTGATCGTCGAGATCGATTGTGATGGTCATGAAACTATGGAGGAAAAGGGATAAGTGTGATTCTTGCACCCTTGCAAAGTTTCATGCCCATATATTGCCATGTCATCAATCTAGCACGACACAATTGCCAATTTTTTATCATTGTGGACTCGCCAAGGGTCCAACGACAAAAAATTGGCAATTTTACCATTTTTTATCATCAAGATGGATTGTGATGGCCAGGAAACTTTGCACAGTAGGGAGAAATGTGCTTTTTTTACCCGTGCAAAGTTTCATGGCCATGTGTTGGCGTATTTCGATCACGAACGACACAATTTTTAATTTTTTTCTTTTTGGGCTCGCAAAGGACCCAAAAGCAAAAAATTGGCAATTGTGCCACTCTTGACTATCGAGACAGATTCTGATGGACATAAAACTGTGGCGACAGAAAATCATCATATACCAATTCCAAATCCAAATTCAACCATCTGCCAACATATACTTATTGCAAATCCAAATCCAAATATTTCTGCATTTTGTATACCCGGGTAACAAAATCACACCAGTTACAATGGTGGCTAGCCAACTGCAGCATGATTTTGTGATCGGTGTTGCCTCATCCGGCGAGTCTACACCAATAAAACGTGCTGCCTAAATCGGCGAATCTGCACTAATGCTGTTTAAATCGGCGGATCTGCATTGGATATTGTTTAAAAATCATAAATATGAAGGTTATTAATGTGCTACCTAAATCGGCGGATCTGCACCAAGATGAGTATGGACACACTGCCTAGATTGGCGAATTTGTGTGTGCGTGACCAATGGACTAGGCAAGACATAAAAGGGGGAGGGGGGACATACTTATTTGTTGACATCACAATGCAGTATATCAAAAGCACTTACAAATTGTTGTGCCTTATCCCAGAGCACTGTAGCTCACCTGAGTAGCTGCATAGCTTATAGACAAATCTTCTTTCAATACAATTAGAGGGCATGACCTTAGCAGTGTTTGAGTATTCTGCTTAGAACATAATGTAGAGAAATGATCTATGAAAAGAGGAGTGATGTATGCGAGGGACATACCAAGAGGGGTTGGAATGGGTGTCCTTGAGTACGCTTGCCGAGAGAGCCGTGGTAAACCAAATAAAGATAATGGTGTTGAGCAGTGCTACTCTAGAACAACGAGTAAAATATAACAATGTGCCATTTGAAGAGGAGGGAACCTAGAAAATCTTCAAAATTTTAAAAGTGCAACCAATTGTAAGTCACCAATTAAGAATGCATGACATTTGATAATGTTGATCAATACAAGGAATTGCAGAAAGAGCATGCAATATAGCATAGCCGGAATTAGATGAAGTTGCAAAAAGTGGTCACCGAGCAAGCTGGCAGGAGGAGTATGAGCATAAACATTTTGTACCAGCTTGTGCTAATTAAAAACATTAACCAGCTGAAAATAAAATGCTAACAACATTGCTAGGTATCGCAAAGGATTTAAAATATTGTGCTACGTATCGAAAAAAGATCATGCAAATCATGCCATAAAAATCCACAGATTATAAGTAAAATAAAATCTCTGAACATAGTGTGATGGAATCTATTGAAGATATTAGAGCTATATAAACCTCTGTCTTCTGATCATTTTATGAAGCTTGATGGTGGTCATTTCCAACATATAATTTTGTAGTTGTGTTGCGAATACTTTCTGCCTTAATTAGTGTTGTTACCCACCGCAAATTTGTACCATATTTCATCAATATCCCTCAGTATGCTTCTAGTCGAATTTGTGCATTCATTATCATCTATTCACATTGTAATCGTCGATGGGGCATAATATCGTCAATGTAATTTGAGGGGGGGGATATACGAGTAGAGGCTAGGGTATAGAGACATAGATAAAGCTACATCACATATGTCATCGTCCAGTATACTATGAGATATGAAGCCACTTTCATTGTTCATTTAGTCAGGATCAAAGATTCCTTGGGTTGTTTTTGCTAGAGTTGGATTGACACTAGGAGAGTCGCTTGAGGAGATGAGACAATGAGAGAAATTTACAAAGGGAGATCATTTATTTCTTTAGAGCAAAGACTCGGCATTTAGATAAACAAGCTTCACAGACGACTTCAGAGTCCAGTAATACCAAAGGTATATTGATTATCGACAGAGTCATTAAGCTTGGAAGAGCTAGATGGCAATGTTTTATACGAGGGCCATCATGACATTGATGGATGCGGTTATTGACCCATTATTTACAACATTGTTCATGAACCAATGCGCCATAATTTTACGTCAAGTTTATTTTGTGTCCAAACATTGTATTAGATCCATCAAGATTGTATCACTTGGATCTCATAGGTTGTTAGCAAGTGATGCTACAAAGAAATTATGTGATTTCCGCTGTGATCACTAAAGCAACAGCGAAGAAGACAAACAAGATAGCCATGAGAGACTACCCCAATTACAACCAATTAATTAATGATTTACATAAGGGTGTGAGTATGAGGCCACGGTTAGAGAACCAGGGGCGTGCATTACCATAAGTGATGATGGTCGGAAGATGTTGAGAGAATAATCCATCGATTGTAGCCAGAAAATGATAGGAATACCATCACTCGGACTGCAAGAAACATGCCCTGCAGCTGATGAGGCATTTGGTGAACCTCCACCACCGTGGCCGCATAAATTTACATGAGACTTTGCAGCAGTGCAGCTTCTAGAAGCCTCCAAGAAGAGTGTGTGTGTGTGTGTGGGTGAGAGAGAGTAGTTGGTTATGCATCACCAACTTTGAGAGAGAGAAATGAAATAAAATGGTAGATTATTCGTTTTTCAAAATGGGTATGGGATGAAACTCCGAGAATCCTTATGATTTAATACAATGCTTGGGTTAAAAAAAAAATTAAATGAAGTAAAAAAAAATTCATCATCAGTGCCCGATGATGCTCTGCAGCAGATGGCGTTGTTTCAGAAAGTATGGCATCAATCACGGAGGGGCTTCTTCAATGCCCGTTGCTGTAAGTAGTTGTTCGGGGGGTTGGTATATGGATAGTGTCCGCCTTATGGTGGAGAGAGAGAGTGTTTCCAAGGGCCAAGGGGCCCGCCTCGCTAATGCTTCTGGCAAAGACGTGCCTGACTCACCGAGCTCCCCCCTAGCTTCCCTGATCAGTCACGATAGGGCCAGGAGAGGGAGATGAGGTTGAGCAGAGCCCCGACCATGATTGATAGGAGGTAGTAGTGGTATTGTGGTAAGCGGTAAGGTAAGGAAACTGATCAGGGCAAAGAAGCGCAGTCCGTCGAATCGGAGAGAAAAGATATATTACCATTCCTTGTTGCCAACAAGGAGAGCAGAGAGTTCGTATGGATCCGGTTGACTGGTTGAGAGAAGGAGTGTTGGGTGGTTGCATCAAGTGAGGGAGAGAAGTGGGACGATCAAGGTGGGTTGGCAGACAATCAGAGCCGCAATGGAGTGGTTGGAGACTGCATGCGGCCACCGAGTGATGAGAAGTGGGGCGGGGCATGAGAGAACCACTGCATGGGAGTGGTTGGCGATCGGAGAGAGAGGCAGATGTATGGTGGTGAGCCAGCGACAGAGAGAGATATTGAGACGGGGTGTGTGTGTGTGTCAGTTTGGTGGTTGGCAAAGCAAAAAGGGTGGCGGCTGGACAGGCAGGAAGAGGGTGTGAGAGAGAGAAGGTTTAGTTGTCGCAGGAGTAATGGGTGGTAGGGAGAGAGTGAGAGAGAGTTCGAGTTTGCATGGTGGCTGGGTGGTGTGCAACCCAGTACCTGGCATCCAACAACAGAGGAGGGAGAGAGTAACGTGGGGTGCGGGTGTGGGAGGCTGGGTGGTGTGCAGCCCTGTGCCTGGAATCCAGCAACTGAGGAGGGTGAGAGTAACGTGGGGTGCAGGTGTGTCCAACGACTGAGATAGAGAGAGAATGCAATGGTTACCGGCTGAGGATGCGAGAGAGAGAGAGAGAGAGAGAGAGAGAGAGAGAGAGAGAAGAGAGAGAGAGAGAGAGAGAGAGAGAGAGAGAGAGAGAGAGAGTTTGAATGCGCCTATGTGTGGCTGTGAGAGTTGCTCGTTAATGCAGCACAGCTGCATGCTGCATGGTAACTAGTCGAGGAGAGGGAAAGAGAGAGTGGTTGCTAGTTGACCAGAGAGAGAGAGAGAGCTATAACTGTCCACGCTGAGTGTACCGAGAGAGAGAAATGGAAAGCATTTCCGTGCCCACACACTTTGACGGCTGGAGTTCACTCGGTGTTGCCGTGCAAGAAAAACTGCTACACGCACAAGGGAGCGGCTGCCGCTTCTGCTGCTTTATAGATCAGACAATTTGGCATGATTGAAAAGTGCCAAAATTGGAAGGGGAATGCGGTGGATTTTACTTGCCAACTGTGATGGTTGGTTGCTCAATGGGCCGGGATGAAGCGCTGCTGCAAATGCAGACGCTGTTGGTCGAGGGTAGAGATACGTGCTCTATGTTATGCTGCTCGCACCTGGTGCTACTCGCCTTGGTGATGTGTGGAGGATGTGGAGAGTCTTGCAAGGTTCAATAGCCTGATGTGAGGATTTATTTTAGAGACTAAATTGGGGGTGATTCCTAATTTCCTACTATGCAATGAGTCCTTGAGATTGCTCCTTATGACGGGAAAAATAAATAAATAAAAATCCGTTACAGTTTCATCTTCCTCGTTGGGTCTTCTCCTTCTTCTTCTACTTCTTGCTCATCGAGACTCAGGCTACCTTCCTCTTCATAAATCTATTCTTCTTCCTTTTTCCCCTTTTTCAAATTCTCTCGTGGATTTCTTATCAGCTAACATGCAATTGAAATCTAACATTCCTCACCTATTATCCTATACTGTGAGTCATAGACGAACCTTGATATCATGAAAGAGATTCTATTCCTCTCTTGTTATTGCATATTGCCATAAGATTCCGAGCCTAAGATTATGTTTAATCTATCCTATCAATATGTTCAATTAACATAATTATACTAATAATTACTATATCATGATAATAAACAAAGGATTCTCTTCATGAAGCAATTAACAAAAGATACAAGCATAAGGAAACAAAACACTTAGCTGTTACGTGTCAAAATTCTTCAGTCTTGGAGCGTAGCCTACGCTCTGATACCACTTCTACAAATGGATGCGCGATGGCCCTGCAAAATACTCATGATAACACAATACATACCATAAAATGATAAATCGGTATACCTAAATCGTCGCAGACGCACATAATCAACGACGTACGCGAACCGAGAGAGACATAGAGCGAGAGAGAGAGTAGAAGAGCACGTGCAGACGCACCTCCTAGAGCGGAGTGCTACGTCGGCACGGAGAGAGAGAGAAGAGAGGAGAGGAGAGAAGATTGAGACGGACACTGGGTGCAATCTCCCCCCCGTGCAAGAGTGACCATTTTCCTCTTGCACGTATTTGTTTTATAAATTTCTTGAATGGTCAAATTGGTTACAAACTGGCGGGTCGGTCATAAATGGCCAAAGCTCATAAAAGAGCACTTGAATAAATATACATAAAATGTAATATCCTTTTGCAATAGCCTAGCTCAGTCAAGCCTTTTCCACGTGTCAGCTGCAATAAATAATAACATATCAATTCCATAACATTATAAAATATGCCCATACATCCAAGTTGCATTTATGGCAGAAAATGGTGCAATCGCTGAAGCATGGTCCAAAATTGATCAAAGAACATAGTGGTTCTTTCTTATACAAGATTTGGTGAGTAGGCTTGGAGGTCCTCCATGTATGCGTATGAGTACCATTAATGATTCTACTGCTCACTCTTATCCAAAGGGCCGCATGGATGATGACTATTAAAATGACATTGGCGAGCAAACAACCTTGATGTTTTGAGTTCACCACTATTTATTCAAAGCAATTTGCATGCCTCCATGATCAAGAGGAAGGCTTGAGAGGCCCTGGCCATAAATTTTCTATACACTGATCATATGTTGCATGAAAGAATTTGCCTAGATAACCCCAAGATTGCATTATAAGAATGTGCTAGAGTCTGAATCCAAAGGTTCTTACTCTTGGAGAAAGACTCTAACCGTAACACAACTGACAAATCCAAAAAATACTTTTTCATGTTAAGGGAGCAATTGGTTTTATATTGTTCAATACCTTTTATCTACAAATAGTTGTTTACAACCTATTTGTCTTGTACAACGAAGACATTTAATTTACAAACATCCTTGTAAACTATACTAATAACGTTTAATAATCTACATTATCTATTGTCAAATTTTCTAAAATCATCACATAAGGTTTTATGTTTTTCTTTATGAAATGCAAATGGAGTGATATCTTTAGTCTCCAAACAAAAAAGATCCTTTTCAAATTTTATAAATACTCAAATTTTATAAAGATTCTATTATAATATTGAGCCCCGAAAGGTCAAAGATCCTTTTGGAATATACTCTCTACACCAATGAGAATGGGCTTGTAGCCACGATCCCACCAATTTTTACATTTTTTTGAGTGGTCATAACTTGAGCATTTCAACTTCAAATTTGTCAAACAATAGTGCATTTGAATCTCATTGCCAAACTCTTTCCATAGATAGGTTACATGATATAGTTTTGAGGTACTTAGATATGGGCTATCCATGCCCCCACTTTTATGTCCTATTGTTGACTCAAATCTAATTGGTTGCTCTTATCAGGCCCCTTTGGAGTTCATATTTTTTCTAATGTCTTATACATATAATTTTGTAACTCTTTGGTATTTTAAAAACCCCTCCGTGTGAACTCACGTGCTACACTTACATATTTTGAGGTGGACCCCCTGCGAAGGAAAGTTGGTTAAAAGAGATGATTATGATGCCGTCATGGAAAGGAAATGCAGTAAAGTGTGTAGAGGAGAGAAAAAATTGCTAAAAATAGAAAATTATATCCCTATAAGGGGCCCCCCTTTTCCAATTTTTAGGGGATTCTGCCTAGAGGATTGCAAGAAGCTATGAAGGAAGTTGTAAAACATTTTTTCCTCAAATCAAGCTCCATCATTTCTTCTTGCTATCGATTCCCCCTCCCCTCTTCTCTTCTCTTTTGATTTCATTGTTTGGTGTTGGTGCCAATGTATATGTGTTTCTTGGATCGTGTTTCATGGTGAGAGAGAGAGAGAGAGAGAGATAGAGAGAGAGAGAGAGAGTAGGCCTAGAACCTCAATATACCATTTAGAAATTCCAAAACATATTTTTTTCTGAAAATCCATGATACAAATAAGAAACCCAGAAAATTGCTTTCGTCATTTGTATTGTTGGAGTTAATACAAGGGTGAGTGTTTCAAGAGAGAAAGAGTTGGAGGCTATGAGATTTTGGTGATGCATATTAAAAAATGACTTCTTCTATTACCTACCACCATCACTAGAAAAAAAAACATAAGAATGCTAGTAGTTACACTGGAAGACATGTATCAACAAAGAAGTTGATGTACTTGTTATTGTTGTCATTTTAATAAAAAGCACCAAAAAATATGTGACCTAGTTAACCTGGGTAGAGGGTTCCATGAGTGAGATGGTTGAGTGTAGAATAAGTCAAGTTTCTTCTAGATGAGGTATCGCCTTCTTTGTTGTACCCTTAATCTTAAGACACAAGCCCTTTTTATAACATATGCTACAAGTCCCAAAAATCAAGAGATCCCAAGAGTTTGAACGGTTGGGGAAGAGAGGAGTCGGTTGAGTGGGGGGCGTCCATTAAGGCCAATTGGAGGGAGATGGGGAAACCTCCACATACCTCCCACAAAACTTATTTTGTTTGAACACCTTTTTCCAAAAAGGGGTAAGTATGCACAAGATAGACCTTAGGAAGGGATGCATATTTTCTTTAGACAGGTTCCCATGTACCATATGACAATAGGGCATCATGAGAGAGAGAGAGAGAGAGAGAGAGAGAGAGAGAGAGAGAGAGAGAGAGAGAGAGAGAGGGAGAGAGAGAGAGACCCTCCTCCACCCACACTAGGAGTGTAGTCCTTCTTTGGGGACACTAGGTCCCTAAAGAGATCCTAGTGCCCTCCAATTTTGAGATGCTCTAAATGACAAAAGGCTTGCATGAATGAGGAGAAGCTACACATGCTTGAATGTACCTCAAGGAGTGCACTATATAATAATGTTAATGTATAACATGAGTTCAAAAGGAGGGATTTTAAAGTGTGAAAATTTTAGGCAAGTTAACAGAGATACATTAAAATAAAGGGTTTTTATATTCATGTTTGGAAAAGGTTTTTAAAATAAGGGTTCAATTTACTCATTCAAACATGTTAATAGAGGGGGTTTCTTAATACCAGACAGACACACTTTTATAGGGAGGTATTAAATTTTTGGAATTAGGGTTGCAAAGAAATGTACATAGCTTGGAGAAGATGAAGGAAGCTCAAGACACACAATAGAGAGTATGTTACTTAGTGTGCAATGGAAAGATAGATAGCCCTAGAGTGAATGGTGTATATACAATGCTCGGGAGAAAAAACCTCCTAAAGAGGGGAAAAATGCCCCGGCGGTCCTAGTGTGTTCACACACATCACTACCACATGTATATGGTAACAAATTCCCCCTGGAGTGATGCGGTGAACAAGAGCTAGAACATGAGTAAAGGGAAGTGCCATGCCCTGAGGACATGATCAGTCCAAAAAGGGGAGTAAGCCCAAAGCTTTGTGAAAAGCTTCAATATTCTCATGAGACAATGCCTTTGTTAAAATATCTGCAAGGTTGTCTTGTGTTAGCACATAAGCCAAGTTGACCTCTCCTGCTAAGAGCGTCTCCCTGACATAGTGGTAATGCACCTCAATGTGCTTTGTGCGAGCATGAAAAACTGGGTTCCTCGCAACTGCCAATGCGCTCTGACTGTTAGTGTAGATAGTGTTGGTAGTGTCCTGTCCAACACCTAAATCAGCCATAAGGCGTTTGAGCCATACACACTCCACTGTAGCTGTAAAGACTTCCCTGTACTCAACCTCACAACTCGAAGTGGCCACATTAGGTTTCTTCTTGCTCAACCATGATATACATGAGCTTCCAAGCATGAAACAAAAACCACTTGTGGACACTCGTGTGTCAAAACAACCAGAACCATCTGAGTCCGAAAAAGCATGTAAGTCTGGCCGCAATGATCCCCCCTTGGGATAAAACAAGCCAAGATGTAAAGTACCACTAAGATAGTGAAAAATCCTCTTGACAGCCTGCCAATGCTTAGACCCTAGGCTATGCATGAATCTGTTGACCTGTGAGACTGCAAACTGAATATCCGGCCTCGTGTTGCATACATAAATGAGGCAGCTAGCAGCAGTTTGGTAAAGAGTGACATCAGCAGGATTGCCAGCATCATGTAGACTCAACTTCAAACCTCTTTCCATGGGAGTGGCAATAGGTTTTCAATCCTCAAGTCCAAACTTACATAGCAATGTCTCTACGTAACTTTTTTGACACAAGGAAATACCACCATCACACTGCTTAAACTGTATACCCAAGTAATGATGCAACAACCCCAAATCTTTCATCTTGAAAGTAGCATTCAAATCAGCCTTAAATTCAGCAATATGTCTCTCATTTGGTCCAGTGATCAGGAAATCATCGACATAAAGAACCACAATGAGAAGTACATCACCCTCACACTTTACATACAATGTGCTTTCTGTTGGACTGTTACGAAAGCCTCGTTTGACCAAATGAGTGTCAGCTTTCTCATACCAAGCACGAGGACATTGCTTCAACCCATACAAAGCCTTCTTACGTATGCACACTTTGTCCTCTTGTCCTTTTATGACAAAACCGCGAGGCTGTGTTACATAAACTTCTTCAAATATGTCACCATTCAAGAAAGCAGTAACAATGTCTAATTGATGTACATCCCAACCAAAATGAGCTACCAATGCAATAGAAAACACATAGTAGTCATGCGACAAGTGGGAGCAAAAGTCTCTTCATAATCTATGTCTTTTTGTTGTGCATAACCCTTTGCAACAAGTCGAGCCTTATGGCGATCGATCTCACCATCCGGCTTGCGTTTCAACTTGTAAACCCACTTCGTACCAATGGCCTTTTTGCAAGGAGTCAAATCACGTAAATTTCATGTGTCATTTTCTATAAGTGCATCATATTTTGATTGCATAGCAACCATCCAATTTTTTGAATTATGTGCTTCATCAAAAGAAAGAGGCTCCTCAACATCATGTAAGCTAGACACAGCCAAAACATACAATCTGATGCATAAGATGCATGGCGAGAGCCTGAACGAGTACGACTAGACAAAGGTGCATCCAATTTACTATCACGCAAAGTGTGCACCAGCCATTTTGGCATACCTCTAGCCTGCTCATTTTCAGCCCTTTCCTCATCAAGTACATCATGTACATCTGCATCAGTAATATGCTGATCTGTAACATTTTGAGAAACCCCCATAGGTAGTACATTTGCCTCATTGGAACTTACATTCGTATTTCCACCACTGAAAAGAGGCAACAAAGTGTCATAAATGTCCTGTGAGCTTACATTACTGTCTCTAGTACATGATAGCAAGGGCTGAACAGAATCTTTCACAAACACTACATCCCGTGAAACTAGAATACGTTTTTTTTGCGGATGATACAACCTGTAACCTTTGTTTTCAGCACTATAACCAACAAAAATACATTTGACAGCCTTATCATCCATTTTTTTGCGTTGTGTTTGTGGCACCAAAGCATATGCCAAACATCCAAAAACACGCATGTGCTCAATAGAAGGATTTCTATCATTCCATGCTTCATATGGAGTAATAGATTGCAAAGCTTTTGTAGGACACCTGTTTAGTACATAAGTGGCACACATGATGGCCTCAATTCAAAAAGAATGCGGCAAAGCTTGACTTTTGACCATACATCATGCCATTTCCATAAGTGACCTATTTTTCCTCTCAGCAACACTGTTTTGCTGAGGTGTATAAGGCACTGTACATTGGTGTTTTATCCCATGACTAGCCAGAAATGCATTAAATTCATGATACATATACTCCCCCCCTCGATCAAAACAGAGGGTTCCCATAGTACATTTCGATACATTTTCTGTCATAATTAGAAATTGTTTGAAGCACATAAAAACTTTGGACTTCGCCTTTAAGCGGAAATACCCATGTTGTTGGGTGTCAAGCCCAAATGGGAACATACTCTTAACGCATGCACAGGCTACTAGACATTGCATGTATAATGGATGGTCGAAATCAATTTAGACTTCTATATATGTAAGGTTTCACAAAAGAGAATGTAGCGTATTTTTTGTCTATCTTCTCAGCGTGTCGAGTTTCTCTCTCTCTCTCTCTCTCTCTCTCTCTCTCTCTCTCTCTCTCTCTCTCTCTCTCTCTCTCTCTCTCTCTCTCTCTCTCTCTTCTGCTCAACATCTCGCCATGGTAGTCCTTTGGTTTCATCCTCCGTAGCCGCAGTCCTAACACATGCATGCCTGGAGTAATCATCAACGAAAGTCACGAAGTACAGGTAATTGCCCAAGGACGGAGTTTGCATGGATCCACAAACATCACTTTGCACAAGCTGCAACCTGCATGTGGCCCTAACTGAAATATCCTTTGGTAACTTAGAATGTTGCATTTTAACCAAAATACAGCCTTCACAAACATGTTTGACAGGTGCTTCAAGAGGCGACAAGAGAAGCAACTATATCAGATTTCTGCAAACGCAGCAAACTTGCAAAATTCAGATGACCAAAACGTGCATGCCAATTTTTTGCATCTGAAATAGCCCTTGAATCTGCAATAGCATTTGCAAAATTTTGTCCACACTTGTCATACAAAGTGATCTTATACAATGCACGACACAAAAGGTCAGATGCAACAATTTCATCACCAAAACTGAGATCATGAACTGTACATCTGTCATCCACAAATTTGACTACAAGTCCAAGACTAGCAAGTGCGGAAACAGACAAGAGATTCTTCTTGATCCCAAGTACATAAAGTGAATCAACAAGTGTGAAGGAACTGCCATTTGCAGTAGTAAGCACAATCTTTCCAACTCCCTGAATCGGATAAGAGGCATTGTTGGCACAAGTGAGTGAATTTCCATGACGGACAGACTCGAGAGAGGTGAAAAATTCACGATGTGAGGTGATGTGCTTTGTAGCACCACTGTCGAAATACCACACATGTGAATCTGCAGCAATTGACAAGCATGCATCATGGATAGTAGGATAGTAAGTGCACTCTGCGCTAAAATACCATTCTGCATCAACATCAGCAACACTCTCTCCTTTCACAGAAGACTCAACAATGGCTACATTTGTAGTGGAACCAGCATTTGTAGTGGAACCACCCTCTTTCTTCTTAGCATCTTTTGCCTTCAACTTAGGACACGACTTGATCAAGTGATCATTAGCTTTACAATAATGGAAACACATATTTTTTGCCTTATCACCATAATTGCCAGATGAAGTGCTGCCAGTAGAATCATTAGGAGCAGAAGTTTTGCCACTCGCAGCAGAGCCATAAGAAGTGGCTGCATTGTTGTTACCACCCTTTCTTTGAGAAGCAATAAAAGCCTATTCAACTGCACGTCGTCTAGTCCTGTTTTTTTTGGAAAGTGACTCTTGCAACAGCAATGTGCATACTGCATCAAACTTGACAACTTCTGGATTTCCTTGGGTCATAAGTCTCCAAGTACTAGCAAAAGTCTGGTAAGAATCTGGTAAGGCATCAAGAACAGTCTGCGCAAGGGAACTGTCTGAAATGACTTCTGCTCATTGATATCCTTGACACTAGCAAGGAAAGTGTCCATATCATCTTCCTCATGCATAATCTTTGACTCCAATTCTTTATGCAGTAAAGCAATTTTAGCCTCATTGCGACTTGCATAAAGACCAACAAAAACATCCCAAGCTTGTTTTGCAGATTTTGTTGAATGGATGTGAGGAACAATGGTGCGCTTCACATAGAACACATTCAATGCATGAGCCTGCGCATCCTTTACTTCCCAACGAGCTTGTTCTGCCATAGGCAAAACAACTCTAATAGCAGCAATCCTTGCAGCGCAAGACCTGCAACATCCTCAACATTGCCTACATCCTCAAAACTAGGACGTACATCAATGCCCTGCAAAATATTCTAGATGCCCTTTGACACAAGAACGTGTTGCATCATATAAGCCCACATAGGGTAATTGTCCCCATCCAACCTGTCCTCATCAGCAAACATCTTGAAGACATCTGTGTTGTTGTCAGCCATGGTATGTAACATTTAATGGCCTAATAACTTGTGTGTAGCAGAAATTAGCATGAACATAGTGGGCATTTCATTAGAATAGATTCCTAATGAGAATTACAAGAGTGCTTGGGTGGAGAGAGCAACAAAAAGCATAACACCTAGTTAGATAACATCAACAATACTTTCAAAAGAGAGAGAAATTAAGCAATTGACAACAGTTGAGGACCGGATTTGTATGGAGTTGGTCCCCCCTCCAAAAGTCTTTGTATTATGGTTTCTCCCATCAAGAGAGACATTGTACAATACAATTCTTTGTGTTCCTTCAAGACTAGCTAGTGCAATGAAGATGAAAGCTTCATGCACTAAGCAAAACACTTAGCAAACAAAACATCAATTATCCCTGTTATCAGACCCAAGACCTCACACACCTTCGAAGATGGTGAGAGCTAGCAGGGTATGAGAGTAGATTGAGAGGAAGAAGGAGTATCTTACGAGAAAGATGTACATCTCCTCACATAATCACTCATATTAGCATAGCTTAGCTTAGTAATTAGCTTGGTAGAGGAGATGAGCATGCATTGAAGCTTGGCTCTTGGTTGGATTTGCATCCACATGCCAAGAGTGTGTCGATGTAGGCTTCTATCTCACAAGCTTGGAGTAGGTGATGAGCTCTCCATTAAAGCTTGGGAAGAGATAGTCTTCTCTTTCTTCACACATGAGATTGTGTGAGTGATAATGCCTTGCAAAAATCAGCCCCCTCTCTCTCTTGGGCGAGCCCTCTTGCTATTTGCTCTTGCTCAACCCTCATTGGCCCTCCCCAAGTCAAGCCAATGACTATTAAGAAGCATAAGTGATAGCCTTCTGACATGTGTCCCCATTTCCCCTTTTGTGAGAGCTTTAGGTTAATTAATAATTCAATTAAACTCTCATTGGACCTCTTTGCCTCCTGGCCAATAGGAATCAGGCAAGCCATTGGGCTGCTGAATGCTCATTGGACCCCTTGGGAGACTATCCAATAGTCTTCTAGAGGACTTAATTCTCATTGGTTCTTTTATTAAGTGTTTTTAAATTAATTAAACTAGATTTACTCTAGCCTAATTCTCATTGGTCCACCTCCAAGGCCATCCAATAGGAATTGGGTACACCTTGTAGGCATCTGGCCTAGGGAGCTGACATGTGTCCCTCATTTCCTTTGTGTAAAGGGGGCTTGTGTGTGTGTGTGTGTGTGTGTGTGGATTTATCTCTCATCCCCTACATGCTAGGCTCGCCCCCTCCTATGTAGGGATATGCAAAGACTTTTTTGGTCACACACAAAGCATCCAATTCCCTTAAGGTTGACCTTTGGACACAACCTTTGAATTTTGGAACCTTAGCATTTTGGAAGTCTTAATGGGCTGAACCTTAGGGTCTTTTTAGCCCATTGTTGCACATGTCTCTTTTGCAGATGGCCTCCCCTTTGGATCCCTATTTTCCCTCCTTTGGATCCCTACTGTGGCCGGTCTGCTCGCTTAACCAATATTCTAGCTTTTTCTCCCCTGGCACTTTCCCATATTAAATGATCAGTTTAACATGAGAAAATCATTTAGGAGAATTAGATATTGATTATTATGACATTACCTCTCTCTTGAAATCATAGTCGTGGTCGACTATGGTGTAGAGAAGATAAAGCATATTCATGAGTCCTTTTCTTAGCGGGTAGAGGATCCCTATGTTACCCTACGACATCATTCCACAATGGATGACTAGTCCATTTGGTGCTTGAGAGACTGAGGTTTCCGCCGCAAGCATGTCTGCACATTAGTCCTATCAATCTTCCATAGTAGAGTGACAAGATCTACTTGGTGTTTGGGAGACGTCGTCTCCGCAAACTTGATCCAAGCATGCATACTACTTCATTTTTGTGCACAATAAAGAAAAAGAGGGTCTTATAAGACAAAAAAAAACTTTTTTCATTTTTAACATTTTGTACATTTGCTTACTCTTGGAAAGCATTGTAAGCATTGACAAGGTTTAGGTTATCCTTTAATTGTATGCCTTGCATCCATCTAGCATCTTCAAAAGGATAATTCTTAAACTTAATAAGATATCGTCGGATAGTCTTACCGCCTCCTAATACCTTGTCTTCATGTTGTAGAATGGACTCGGGCTGCAGCACCTCCTCTTGGTTCTCGATCCCCGGTGGGTCTTCAATAGTTGGTTCTTGAGGTGGCTCTCCTTTGTAAGGCTTGAATAGGCTCACATGGAAAGCATTGTGTATGAGCCAATGATTAGGAAACTTGACTTGATAGGCCATCTCATTGATTGGCCTAAGAATCTGGAAGGGACCATAGTACCTTTTTCCTAGTTTAGCATAGTACTTTTGGTGTCCCGTAGGATTCTTGCCCGTCGTGTGCCTTAATCGAGCCTTGGGAAACTTTAATAAGACCCAATCATTTTCTTTAAAGGTTTGGGCTCTTCTGTGCTTGTCAGCAGTAGCCTTTTGTCTTTGCTGTGAGATAGAGATAGCATCCTTTTCTGTAAGACCCAATCATTTTCTTTAAAGGTTTGGGATCTTCTATGCTTGTCAGCAGCAGCCTTTTGTCTTTGCTGTGAGATAGAGATAGCATCCTTAATCTTTTGAAAATATTCTTGTAGGTCTCGGCTATACTCATCTGCAGCGAAGATCTTCCCATGTACCTTAAGTAGCAAGGGACTTTTTGATCTCCCCTCAATTACCTCGAAAGGTGCTTTTCCCGTGGAAGTATGTACAGTGTTATTGTAAGCATACTCCACTAAGGGTAAGTACTTCTCCCATTGGTATCTTTGATCTACTTTCGTTACATAGGCTAAAAGGAGTTACATAGCATACGTATACGAAAAGGAACTCCTTGCAGTTCTACATTATTATATGTATGCTTTCGTTACTTAAATCTCCCATTTGTATGCAAGGAGTTCCTTTTCGTCTATAATGTACATATGCATATTTAAGTATAATAATAATCCTTCTATCTCATCCTATTATTTTTCTCAAGGGTAACCTATCCTTACTTTACCATCAGAAAATACTATGGGAAAAGCATCAATAGCTCCGCCTCTTTAACTTGGGGCAAAAAGCATTGATTCTTTATTTCTACTATCTCATTATCATCTCACACCCTAGCTAGATCCTATATCTAGGGTAAAATCCAATATATATATTCTATGTATTTTTTATACTTTTCTTATATTTCTTTTTAAATAGCTACTAGGAGGGAATGAAATCCTAGTGGGACACTAGGTGGCATGATTTCAAAGATACACTTATTTTAATGCATTATTGCAAGCATGATTACAAAACTTTGTCAAGGATCAATGTCATGCTTTCATATATGGCATGAGGTGTCCCTTGGAATTAAATGAAAGTCTAGGCTAAGGGGACCACGGGAAGACTTTTGCTGCCAGAAATGGACCCTATTTTGATGAATTGTTTACACAAGGTTCCAATCCGAATTGGAAAATGATTTTAAAATGAAAATCGTATCTAATGAGCTGAAGTTTTTGCCCATATTTTTACTTTTTTATTTGGATCCACGGTTGAGGAGATATGATCAAAATACTGGACCCCAATCTGCCCACATCATGTGCGGACAACTCATTTGTAACTTTTTCAATTCCTATTCACACTGGCTCCTCTCTTCTTGTGTAAACCCTTGGGGGTTCTCTTCACCTATAAAAGGGGACCTCTTCTTCCTTGAAAAGGAACTCAAGCATTCAAGCCATTGATGAGAGGAATTCTTGAGGGAGTGAGTAGTAATGCCTAATTGTACTTAGCCCCATTAACATAAGCCCAAGCCTACACTTTCTCCTAGAGGAAGACTAGCCATTCTTGTACGCTATCCTTGGAAGATCAACTCTAATCAAAGAAGGTGCTGTACTTGGCGTATCCATCAACGTTGAATTCTCCCCTCTTCTTCTCTCTCCCATCAATAATGGTGCCGAAGGGTTTCAAGTAAGATGTGTTCTACATTGATGTTTTCTTGATTTCTTGTTGTTTTGATTTTCATCTCTAATCCAACATATATATATATGTATCTAATGTCATCTCCTTAACCAAACCTATCTCTCTCATTCTTAGTAATTCATCCTCTCTAGGTTCTCTTTGCTACAGGTACATCTCTCCCCGCAGTATCCTTATTGCTTATGGGCAAGAATAGGGCTTGGGAGGGAAACTTCTCATCTCTTCACTTCTCTCATATCTACATTTCTCACATACTATCCTAGATGAATAACCCACATGATGATCATTTCTATCGCTTTCACTCTGTACAATCTATTAGAATTAACGTATGGATTAGCCGTAAAATACACTTTCAACAACGTATAGTGTTTCTCTTCGGCCCTGAAAGGCTCAATGAAATACTTCTATCACCGGATCCCATCATACTACCTCTCATAGACTATAATTTTTCTTTTGATGTAAGCGTAGTTATCTTGCTATGAACCAAGAGGATTTGTACACACAATTAATCCCAATCACTAGACAATATATATATATTATGGTAAGCACAAAACTACAATTCCAAAGAACAATTCGTAGCCTATTTGGTCAGCCAAGATTGAATGCCATTAACTCATCCATTAACCCTTTCATATTACCCATGATACGATATGACCATAGCCTTGATGTTTTCATCTTCGTATTGTTTTGACATTCTCTTTTGTGTTCTTTCTTTCTGTGTGTGAGTGCAAGAGAGAAAGAGTGAGTCTTCTTTTATTGCACTTCTTTCCAAACCCTAGTCTTCATGGCATCTATGGTTTAACTCCTTCATATAGTTTTTGTTGAGTTCTCTCACAAACTCTCACAGCCATAAGCCCGGTACTTTCCTGGCAAGACCGCAAATTTCTCGACATATTTTTGGTGAACTCGACGCGAAACTGCCAGGGTGAGATTTTGTGGATAACCATGGGTGATCATGTTGAGCAACAGGGTATGCATTTTGACCCAGCAACAATGCAAATGTTTCATGCATTTGCAATGTTCATGCAACAACAACATGCCATTGAAAGAAGGGAGTTTTTAGCAACGAAGGCCATGCAAGTAGTCGTCAATAGAATGGATCAATTCAATGGCAAAGATGTAACCAAGTACTTACGCGAGTATGTGAAGGAGATGGAGCTGCATCGTGTGTGAGAAGGTGAGATGATTCAAAGCTTTGAGCTAGTTGTTGCTCGAGAAATTAGAGAGCATGTTAGGGTAATTAAAGATGAGCATGGGAGAAATTGGGAAGAACTCAAAGTAGCTTTAAAGGAGGAATATTTCATGGAGGACTCTGAGAGAGTGACCAAAAGGACATTCTTAGAATGGGTAGTCAAGCCAAAGCAAGGACTATCAATAACAGAGCTACTTAGGGAATTTGAGCGGCGTTATGCACAACTCACCAGGACAGAAAGGGCCACACTAGATGCAGAGAAGACAGATCTTTTCTTACAAGCTGCAGGTAAAGAGTTTCAAGAAAATTTGGAGCTTCTTCTTGAAGATAAAGATGCTTAGCAAGGACTAAAGACCGACTGGAATGAGGTTGAAGGTGCTGTCTCACTGCTTGCCAAACGACAAAGAAGAAGGGACAAGATGGTGGTAAACACTACAAGTCCTTCCACCTCAACTTCTGAAAAAATGGTAAAGCCTACTTTTATCGCTCTCAAGTTTGATGAGTCCATGCTAGATGAGCTTGTGAAGGGAATGCGTAACTTGAAGGTGAAGTTTGCAAAGCTTGAAGAAAAAGGCCAACCATCAGGGCCACTTCCTAGGCAAAGACAACAGCCCAAAGAAGGGTTTGTTAATAGATGTATTTGGTGTGATAGTACAGACCATGTAAGAAGGGATTGTGATGATTTTAGTGATGCTTTGTCAAAAGATGGTGTCTTTTTTAAGGATGGTAAAATCCACTTAAGAGAGACAGGTCTACCCTTGAGAACTAACTTTGGGAAGGGGGGAATGCAAACCTTAGTTGAAGATATGGCAACCAAGCATGCCACCTCTTCAGTTGAGGCAGCTACTTATGGAGTAAAAATTGAACATTTTTGTGATGAAGAGGTGAGTGACCATCATGGTCAAATTTGGCCAAATGTCATGCAATTAGCTAAAAAGGGAAAGCTTACAAAAGATATTCTACATGAAGCAGGTGATTGCATACGTCTAGAAACAGGATGGAATGATCCAGTGGACTCATTGTCAGTGCATGCCTACATTACAAAATGCCAACAAAATGAGGCAATTGTAGAAGAGAAGCGCAGACGTGAGAATGCTGATGAAGGACCATAAAAAAGAGCTTCTAGAAGTGGGGGAAGAAGCGACTCAATGCCTTCTCAAACACCTTCAACACAAGGAGCATCTCCACTTGAAGTACTCATGGAGGAGTCTACAACAGGAAAGAAGAAAGAGCCAACGAAAGGTAAGACAAAAGGCCCAACTTATAAACTACAATCTGATATTGAGGTTGCTACAGATTTAAAGAAAGTCTTGGAGGAAAGGATCTTGAATAGAAAGATTGAGTTTACTCTGGGAGAAGTTCTTGGCATTGCAAAGCGTGAATTCCATGAGGAGATCATTGAAATCATCAAGAGGAAGAGGCAAACCCTTGCTGAAGTTTCTGGTCCACAGGTTGAAGGGGAAACCTCAAAGACACAAGGGATGCAACTGTAAAATAAGGAGAATGATGGAGCTGTGGTAGGATGCTACCAATCTAGTGGGAGAGTGAAGCAAGTGCATTTCTCAAATGATGATGAAGAAGTTGAAGATATTCCTAGGAGTTACTATTCACAAAGTCATTGGGCAAGGGCTACTACAGAAACTTTGGTCAAGATAGGTGATCTTGAAGAGCCATTTGTTGCCTTGATTGACCATGGTTCAGAAATAAACATAATGTCAAAGAGTCTCTACAACAAGTGCAAATGGCTGATGGACACAGATCATGGCTAGATGGTAAAAGTGGCAAACAATTCATCCGGTGAATTATATGCAGCATGTCCAGGTGTGAAGGTAACAATAGGAGATGTAAATATTGACCAAAACTTCTTTGTACAGGATACATCTTCATATCATCTCATCCTTGGACAAACCTACATTGTGGGATTTCGAATGGAAACAAAGGTAATGGATGATGGTTCAACATATATATGCTAGGATACGTAGCAAAGATGGTTAGCGAGCTGTCCAATTTCTCACAGTTTGTGTGAACCATGAAAGAAATCATGACAACCTCAGAGAACATCCTCTACCAAAGGTGAGCAAAGAGTTTTATGATCATAGAGAAATGATGGGTTTTGGCCAAGTACCATTGTAAAGCGGGATTGCAGTGGTACAGAAAGAAAAAGGGTCTCACCTGATCCAAAAATAGGTGAAGCGTTTTCAACGAGCTCCTTGGTAACAAAGAATGGATCAGTATGTTTTACAAAACTTGAAGATTTGAAGAGATGTGAGAGGCAATATGTGCATAATGTACAAATAGGCATGAAAAAGAGTGGGTTGCTAGAGCCTACTGAAAATGTTTTGGGTTTGTGTGAACAAGTTTCTTTTGTAGATACTGAGGCGGTCCGGGGCGGGCAACAAGAAGAGCAACCTCTAGACACCCTTCAAGGCTCCCGTGCTACTCAATGGGGCTGGGGCACAACACAACACAAACCAAAACAACAAACCCACAACCAAATCCCAACTACACAAGGGGCACCACCTAGTTTAAGAGCGAACTAGGACGCAAAAGAAGAGAATCGTTAGAGCAACCCACAAACAAGCAAGGAATTTACACTAACCCTAACACCAATGGAACACTCTCACACACTAAAACACGAGAGAGAGAGAGAGAGAGAGAGAGAGAGAGAGAGAGAGAGAGAGAGAGAGAGAGAGAGAGAGAGAGAGGGAGAGGGAGAGAGATAGTGCTCGGGGTGCTTTGAAACGTATCGGCAATGATCAAGCAAACACAACTATATATTTAAGAAAGAGAGAGAAAGGGGAAGGGGGTGCTTGTTGCATTAATACCTTCTTACAAATCTGTCATGACAAATCAAAGTGAGATTAGTATTTGTTCAACATAGCTTGCGTAAATCTCACCACAACACATCACAAGAAAAGCCACCCCAATCACTGTCTTAAAGCCAGGGGAGTCCTCTCCACCCTGTCGCCCTCTTACAGTATGTGGGATTTATGGCTAGATTGATGAAAACACCAGAGACAAGCTATCAAGAACTTAACAAAAAACACCAAGACACTTACGCATCATTGTTGTCCATTACTTCACGTTGGAAGGGAGACAAAGTATCCAAGCTTAGTCTAAATCCACCCTCCTTGATTCAGCAAATGTTGGGCTTACACTAGTAGGAGAAATGATAGATTTCCTACTCTCAATTGAATGATCACTCTCTCTCTTACAATGGCATAGAGTTCCCTTGCTAATCCCCTATTACAACACATGCACATGCATAAGACAATGAGCTTCCACTCAAGAGCTCCTTCTAGAGAGGTTGAGCTTGGCTTCTCAAGCTATAGCATAGTGCTCTTGCTTATGGCTCCCCCTTTTGTGCTAGCTACACCCTCCTTTTATAGCAATTTTGAAGGCTAGGGTTACTCCTCTAACCATGGTTGGGTTAGATTTTTAGCAATTTATCTAATTTCTTTTGCTTGGAATTATCAAGAAGTTGGTGGGGAAAGAGAGACGAGAGAAATGGAGGTGATAGGACTTTTCATAGTGGGTTAGTGTTAGTAGAGTTAGTATTAATTTACAAATGGAATTGGATATTTACAATGGGAGTATCCATGTAGGATACAAATAAGGAAGAAAAACTCTTAAGAGGTAAGAAAAGGTGGATTTCTTACAAGGTTGATGCTCCAAGTGTCTTGAGTAGGGCCAATTTTGACGCTTGTTGACGGTCCACTAGCTTCGACGGTACATTTTTTCTCCACTCTTGACCTTCCTTGAGAGACAAGGTAATTGAAGCTGAGTAATCAACCACCATGATGCTGTCTTTTAAGAGAAGAGGCTGAATTTTGTGGTTTTTTTGATAGATATGGTTAAATTGGAGGAGGAAAAATGAGACTAGGTGGTCAATTTTGGAATGGAATTGTGTGTGGGAGGTATGAGTTCACCATGGTTTTTCTTATTCTTCAAGGTTGAGGAGAAGGTGATTAGGGTGCAGAGAGGAGTGGTGAGAGAGGTGGGGATGATGAGTGGAGAAGTGTGTGTGAAAGAGGAAAATGATAAAGTGGAAGAGAGAGTGTGGCTGCATAGCATGGGAAAACTGGGGTCCACTAATAAAATCATAGCTCACAGCTCGTAGTTCAAAAAAATATGAAAAAAGTTGAGGCAAAAGTTCAGCCCACGAGCTACAACTTTTGTTTGTATCACCTTTTCAAATTCGGAGAGCAAGTGAACTTTAAAAATTCAGCAAAACCAACCGTTTTTTTCCACTGCACAAGGTCCTTGTGGGGTCCTTCTTTGGATGATTCTTTTGAATACCTCCAAGAGTGAGCCCTCCATAGTGCATGTATGCATGCCACCTACCCTTGACCTTATTTGGTAGGTCTATAATTGAAGATATTGTTGAGATTATGATAAGTGAATAGTACAACTAAGAAAATCAAATATTGAAGGGTTTAAAAAATATGTACATGCCAAATATAAATAATATAAGTGGAAAAAATATAAAGGGGTCAAAAGAAATCTCTCTCATTATGAGGCTACCATAAAAAGATAAATATTTTTGGTGTTCTAATTTTTTAGAAAAAAAAAACAAAATAGATGTAGGAAGGGAAAAATCACAATAGTGAAAAAATATACACATAAATAAAACTAGTTTTTTTTGGATTTTTGTTGGGGTGGAGTTACACCAAATATAAGAGAAGCTTACATGAAAATATTTCTATATGGAATAAAGAGTATGAAAAATTGTGGTAATGGTGAGGCAATGTACAGAGCATAAATAACACACACGTAGGTAGAAATATTTAAATAAATACCAAAATAATTATAAAAAAATCTTTTATTTAGGCCCTATATACAAAGAAATATTTACATATGCATGGGCCATAATATACTTATATTTTTTATTTTTTTTATTTTTTTGGCTCAACTAGCCCAATGACTAGCTAATTGAGGGTTTTTTATTTCAGTAAGGAGAAATGGGAAAAGTCCCCTAACTCACACGCACCTATATACAGTGAAAGGGTGAGGATAACCACAGTGTTTGAGTGATTTGATAGGGTGAGATAACTCACCATGGCAATTACAGAGAGCCGAAAAACGGCTATCATTAGCCCTCCCCCAGGATGATGGTATATTCATGTACCATCATAAAGAATCTTTTCCAAAGAGAGTGCTTCAGAGTCCTTGACAAGATATTCATTGTTTGGCCCCTTGGAATTTTGGTTTGTGTTACACTCATGCTTCATGGAACAATACTTACATGGGATAGTTGCCTTTTGCTCTGGTAGATCCTTTGGTAGAAGGCGACTCAAGTAAGGCTTCAAGCGATAGCCGTTTACCTTCTTGGAGTGCTCTTTCCCATTCAAGTCCATAAGTTGATAGTAACTTGAATTGAAAGCCTTCTTGACTATGTATGGCCCTTGCCATCTAGTTTCAAACTTGGCATCAAAACGATTGTCAAGTCGATTGTCATACCTTAGCACAAGCTCTCCTTCCTTGATGCCTTTGTCCTTCAGTTTCTTGTCGAGCTTCTCCTTTGTCTGTGTGGCTTTCCTCTTATAGCACTCGTATGCTGCTTCTCTTTTCCACTCAAGCTCAGCTAAGGTAAGAAGTCGATCCATCCATGCTTCTTGATCATCTTGTGCTGATTTGCCATGAAGTCGCATTGTTGGAATGTTTAGTTCGATAGGCTGCAAAGCCTCTTGACCATAGACCAAGTGAAATGGTGTGAACTCCGTGGCTTCCCTATATGTGGTTCGATATGCCCACAAGGCACCATCCAAGAAGTCATCCCACAACTTTGTCTTGTTTTTCACCATCTTTCTAATGATGCCTGCAATGACACCATTAGCTTTTTCTACCAAACCATTTGATTGGGGATAGTAGGGTGTACTGTGACGATGTAGAATGTGAAGTTCTTCACAGACTTCTGTGAGCAATCCCTTTCTAAACCCTGGACCATTATCAGAAACAATCTCCAAAGGTGTGCCAAATCTACAACAAATGTGAGTGTAGACGAATTTGCTCACTGTCCTCTCATTTACCTTTGCCACACTTTGTGCTTCCACCCACCTAGTCATATAGTCTACAGCCACTAGAATGTAGAGTTTACCATTTTTTGTCCTAGGCAGAGGACCCATAGCATCAATGCCCCACTTTTCAAACGGTCCATTTGCAAGCACGATTTGCCTTGGACCATAAACCAATCTTCTATTCCCATTTACCTGACAATTGTGACAACTTTTACACCAATGTTGGACATCCACATGCAGACTTGGCCAAACATACCCCGCAAGCAAAATCTTCTTCACAGTTAATTCTTGGGCAAAATGACCACCACATGCTTCTTCATGCAAACCTTTTAGAATGGCTGGAATTTCCTCAATAGTTGGTACTCTTCTGCACACTTGATCCCTCCCTCTTTGATAGAGGGAGCCTTCTAGGAAGAGATATGCGCTTGCCTTCTTCATGAGTCTCCTCTTCTGAGCCTTCGTGAAGTCTTGTGGAAACTCGCCCTCCAAAATGTAGCTAATAATGGGAGTCAATGACTCCAATCCCTGGTATCTCGGTTGCTTGACAGTTGCTGCCACCATGATGACCTGCACTTCTTTCTCAACACATGTAACTACTTGTGTGCAAGTAAATCGGCATCTTCATTCTGTTTCCTAGGAATATGATATAGTTGCACTTCTTTAAATTGATTAAAAATCTACGAATGGCATGAACTTTTGTCCGTAAGCTTTCATTCTTGCATGCCCAAATGCCTAAAATCTGTTTAACAATGAGAAGTGCATCTCCCTTTACCATGAGGCGTTGTATCCCTTGGCCAATGCACATCTTCAAACCATGAATTAGTGTGTCGTATTCTGCTTCATTGTTGCTAGCTGAACTTGGTAGATTGAACTTCTCTTTCATGACCACCTCTCCACTTGGGTTGAGCAACACTAGCCCTCCCCCTGCTTTTCCTGTGGCTCGACGAAAAGCTCCATCAAAGAACAAGGTAAAAGCATTAGGAATACTTTTTGGTGGTGGCAATGGTAGGGTCTTTACTTCAGGCACCTTAATCTCCTTTTCATGCACCCTATAAGTGAGAATCCCTGCCAATTGTGCACGCACACTATCTTCTACCTTGAAAGAGTATTGAAACTCTTGCAACTCCATAATCCACTTTGAGATCCTAGTACTAAGATTCATTTGAGATGACACCCAAGGGAACAAATTCTCTGCAGTGAGAATTACAAAAGGTTTTGGTAGCGGTAGGATCTAAACTTTCTCACCGCAAACATGAGAGAAAGCATCATGAGTTCTGCTTCTGTGTAGTCTCTCTCCAAAGCATTCATGACCCTACTAGCAAAGTAGATGGGTCGCATCCTTGTACTGTGGGGATCTTGTTGTAGCAACACAGCACCAATTGTTTCCCTTCCAACACTAGAGCTAACAAAGAATGTGTACTCCCAACAAGGAGGCATGAGTGTTGGTAGCTCTGACAAAATGACTTTAATGTTACAAAAATACTCTTCAAGCTCATCAGACCATGCAAATTCTACTTGTTGTGTCAACTTTTGCAAAGGATGAAGCAACTCCGAGGCTAAGTGAATGAAGCGTGACATATACTTCACCTTCTGAATGAAAGAGATGACCTCCTTAAGACTCTTCGGTGATGGGAGCTCAATAAGAGCCTTTGCCTTTGAAGGATCCACCTCAATGCCTCTATAGGAAAACTTGTGACCAAGCAAGATCACTTGATCCTCACCTATGTGGCACTTGTCGGGGTTGAGTTGACCTCCCATGTCGTAGAGCTTCTTTAAACCTTCTTCTACCCTTTGTAGATGCAATGATTTTGAGCTATAAATGCAGAAATCATCAATGAACACCCTAATTGACTTTCCAAAGAATGCTTGAAACACCATGTTCATGAAACGTTGGAATGTTGCAGGAGCATTTGTCAGGCCAAATGGCATGACTCTAAAAGCATAACAACCCCAAGGAGTGATAAAGGTTGTTTTCAATTGATCCTCCAATGCGATACCTATTTGAAAGTAACCCGAGTAGCCATCACACACAGTGTACTTCTCATGACCAGCTACTTCATTTAGTATCTCATCCTGAAATGGAAGGGGAAAGTGATCTCTTTTTGTTGCCTCATTAAGTGGACGATAATCCACACACACCCTCCACTTGCTGTTTTTCTTAGGAGTGACAACAACGGGAGAGACCCACTCTGAATTCTCCACTGGATAAATGAAACCTGCTGCTAGAAGCTTTCTTACCTCCTTGAGTAGAGCCTGCTCCTTAATGACTCCTAGCCTTCGTAGCTTTTGAGCCTTAGGTGTGGCCTCTGGCTTCAACTCAATCTTGTGTTGAAAAACATCTACTCCTCGCACATCGGTGTAGTCTTTAGCAAAAAGCCTAGGAAATTTCCTTAGCGCACATTTGAACTCCTCTCTTTCATCCTTTGTAAGTGTTGTAGATAGCATACCTTCTAGCATTCTTTCATCTTGAACACCTTCGTTCTCTTGAGGACCTACCTCCTCCAAGCCTTGACAAGAGGTCTCTTGGTTTCTTGGCTTAAACCTTACCCCCATGACTTCGATGGAAGACTCCTCTTCAGTAATGCTGCCGCTACTTTCTTCTTCTGAAGTGCTATTGGTCAAACCTTCTTCCGTCTCACTTTGAGATGATTCTTCATGGAGCTCCTCTTGGCGTTGCTCCTTCATGTCAAAGACAACCTTCTTATGATTGTCATTCCTGCAAATTAATTTCCCACTCTCCCAATCCTGCAAAGCTCGCATTTTCATTAGCAATGGTCTTCCTAGGATAAATGGATAACCACTTCCCTTGGTCGACATAACATAAAAATCCACCGCTTTCTTAATGCCAAAGGCCTCTACAAAGACATTTTTATAAATGCCTACACACCTAGCCTTGCTATTGTTTGCCATCTTGACTTTGATTTCAGGTGTCTCATGGATGTGCATGCCTAGTCTTTGCATGAGTCCCTCTGTCATGATGCAAATTTGTGCACCCCCATCCACTAGACCTTTCCTAACCAATCTTCCTTTGATGTAACAGTCTAGCACCGGTGTAATGTCCTCATTCATTTCAGCTTGTGCAATTTTTACAACAGGCACACTCTCTTTTACCTTTCTCCTAGTGCTAACTGCCCTTGTTAAATCCCTCCTTACTGTGGACATAATGCAAGAAATTGAGGCCATGAAATATCAGGACCCTTACCTCTCATGTCTTCCAACAGGTTGTATGGAGCCATACCATGTCCAAGAGGGAAGTCATGGAGATTGATACGACGTCGAGTCCTCTTAGCTTCCTTGGTCTCCTTTGCCTTCTTGCCTTGTCCATGGTCACTCTGTGATGGGACACCCTCTTTCTCTTTACCTTTTCCTCGGCCACGCTTAATGCCATTGGCTTCCATGTCAAACTCATTTGAATTTGTCACCTCTACCACATGCACATTTGGATCTGGCAAAGGTGGAACTCCTTCTACCCCTTGTGGAGGTGGTCTTGGTCCATTTGGCCTTTGTAGAAGCCTTGGTTGTTGACCAGCTCCTTCTCCTGCATTCATCACTGGGTAATTCAAGTTAGGTCTCCCTGGCTCTCCACGGGGCCAAGGACAATTATACATCCCATGTCCAGACTCTCCGCAATTCCAACATTGCAAGACTCTCCTAGTTCGTGGCTCTCTCTCTCTGACTTCTTTGCTTGTCCCTTTGGACCTACAGCTTGTGCAAGGTGAATTGACAGGCTGCTTAAAGATTCATTTAACTTCTCAATCACTTTAGCCGTTACCTCAGGAAGCTCCCTAGATGTTGATGCTTGTGACTTACCTTTGGGTCTAAGAACTTCTATTGGAACCTCTCCCCTTAAGCACTTGAGTTTCCTATACTTCTCAGCAGCCCTAGTTTCCGCTGCATCAAAAGTAGCAGGTGCACCCGCCTCAACTTTTACCTTAAGGTCAGGAAAGAGTCCGGCTATGAACCTCTCCTTCTTTAAAAATTCTGCACCATCACCAGGGTTAGCAACATTTCGTATCCATAGAGCCCAAAGACGTAGAAACTCTTGCTTGTACAAGTAGTAGTCATCTAAGTCTTTTTGCTTATGAGAAACAATGTCTTGCCATAGTTTTTGAGTGTTTTGGGGATCAAAGAAGTATGTCTTAAAACGATTCAAAACTTCTATGTAATTCCCCTTAACTTCCTCAGGCAAAGAGTCAAACCAAGTACTAGCATCTTTCCTAAGGACCACCTCAAACATTTTTACACGTTCTTGATCGGTTACTATCCTCTTCATACGGCAAGACATCTTGAAATTTGCTAAAAATAATTCTGCATCCTCTCCAGGCTCTCCAAAGAAAAGAGGATATCCAGACATTTGGCGTTGGCTCTCCATTATTATGAAAGATTACAACACGAGTTACAATAAGGGATACAATAGAGATTTAGAACCACTCGCCTGCAAATGAAGAAGTAAGAAAATACCACTCTATGTTTTCTTCTTCAGCTATCCAAGCTTCAATAAGGTCTCGATTTGTTTGATCAAAACAAAAAGGTAGACTATTGATGAGCTCTAAGAAGGGTTGAAATTCTTCAAAGCTAAGGCGATAAACAGAAATCTCTAGAACTTCATTTTCTGGATCCAACAGAGCAACCACGTCCCAAGTGATAAATTGCACTTGCTCTACAATTCCCAACGCACAAGCGGTTTGTATAAAAACTAGATCTTCATGCTCGTCGAAGGCCGTGAGAAAGTAGCAATTGACTAGGAGCTCCTTTCCTTCGAGTTCCACACAGTCGGAGTGAGGCAACCTTCTCACAATTTCATAAAGAACATCCTTATCAAGTCCAATCAATTTTGCAAGATTTAAAGACTCCACTTGTGCTACAAAATTCCTGGACAAAAACTCCTTAGGATTATGGTTAAATCATTCAAAAGCATAAAGAGATTTACAATGTCTCTATGAACAAAGTGTCATAGAAGGTAGAGAAGGATGAGAATTTATACAAATTTGCAATCTTCTCTATGCTCTCTTTATTAAGACAAGCTCTGAATAGCTCCCTATCTCCTTTGTTGAAAGCGAAAGGAAGACTATTAATAAGACGCAAATGAGGGAAAAATTCACCAAATGTGAGTCTATGAAGCATGAACTCTGGCCGCAAGTTTCTTGAAGAGTCTTCCTCAATGGTGAAATGCACTCGCCAAACGCCAAATTTCACTCTATTTACCAATCTTAGGGCACACACTAGTTGGATGAATGTGTGGTCTTCCTTAGTGCCCAACAACAAGAGGAAAATGGAATCCACGCGTAGGACCTTCCGTCTTAACTTCACCACCCTCTTGTTATGAGGGAGACGCCTTACTACTTGCTCCTGCAACTCAATTGGTAATAGAGCTAGATCTCTAAGGATTGAACTTTCACTGCACACACATTCCCTGTTAGAACAAATGATCGTTTTTTGTTTCTTGTAACAAACTTGGACAAAGAAAAAACAAACATACACACTATTTTGCCGGGCTGCACTTCATTTTAAAATAAAATGAACACATGTACATCAAAAGAAGTGTGGTAGTTGATGAGAGGTAAAATGACAGGGTTTGGTGATGCAAGAATTTCTCCTACTCTTTGGGCACCAAACATGAACACCATACGTTGTTGAAAATGGATTTTCCTACTAATTGCAATGTTTATTCTAATGTGTGGAGTGAAATGGAAGGGGAAAACCTCTATTCCTGGGCCATTATCCATGGTCTATGCATGACCTAATGCTTAAAACAAAACAAAAATATAGACATCCAAACTAAGGTCGTACCTAATAAGAGGAAAAATAAAAGGATTTACTGAAGCGTTTATCTCGGCCAACCTAAGAGGACCTAAAATTCTACGAATGACACGTTGAAATTGCAACTTAGTACTAACAATTATGTGTACCTTTTTCCTTGCAATGGGAATGGAGGGATCATACAAATTCTTGTGATTCATGCAAGCTACTTGATTATGCTAAAGGTTGAGCCTTCACAAAACATACACAAGCCTGTCCTCAGTGGGGGCACCAATTTGAGGCGGTCCGGGGCGGGCAACAAGAAGAGCAACCTCTAGACACCCTTCAAGGCTCCCGTGCTGCTCAATGGGGCTGGGGCACAACACAACACAAACCAAAACAACAAACCCACAGCCAAATCCCAACTACACAAGGGGCACCACCTAGTTTTAAGAGCGAACTAGGACGCAAAAGAGGAGAATCGTTAGAGCAACCCACAAACAAGCAAGGAATTTACACTAACCCTAACACCAATGGAACACTCTCACACACTAAAACACGAGAGAAAGAGAGAGAGAGAGAGAGAGAGAGAGAGAGAGAGAGAGAGAGAGAGAGAGGGAGAGAGGGAGAGAGATAGTGCTCGGGGTGCTTTGAAACGTATCGGCAATGATCAAGCAAACACAACTATATATTTAAGAAAGAGAGAGAAAGGGGGAGGGGGTGCTTGTTGCATTAATACCTTCTTACAAATCTGTCATGACAAATCAAAGTGAGATTAGTATTTGTTCAACATAGCTTGCGTAAATTTCACCACAACACATCACAAGAAAAGCCACCCCGATCACTGTCTTAAAGCCAGGGGAGTCCTCTCCACCCTGTCGCCCTCTTACAGTATGTGGGATTTATGGCTAGATTGATGACAACACCAGAGACAAGCTATCAAGAACTTAACAAAAAACACCAAGACACTTACGCATCATTGTTGTCCATTACTTCACGTTGGAAGGGAGACAAAGTATCCAAGCTTAGTCCAAATCCACCCTCCTTGATTCAGCAAATGTTGGGCTTACACTAGTAGGAGAAATGATAGATTTCCTACTCTCAATTGAATGATCACTCTCTCTCTTACAATGGCATAGAGTTCCCTTGCTAATCCCCTATTACAACACATGCACATGCATAAGACAATGAGCTTCCACTCAAGAGCTCCTTCTAGAGAGGTTGAGCTTGGCTTCTCAAGCTATAGCATAGTGCTCTTGCTTATGGCTCCCCCTTTTGTGCTAGCTACACCCTCCTTTAATAGCAATTTTGAAGGCTAGGGTTACTCCGCTAACCATGGTTGGGTTAGATTTTCAGCAATTTATCTAATTTCTTTTGCTTGGAATTATCAAGAAGTTGGTAGGGAAAGAGAGAGGAGAGAAATGGAGGTGATAGGACTTTTCATAGTGGGTTAGTGTTAGTAGAGTTAGTATTAATTTACAAATGGAATTGGATATTTACAATGGGAGTATCCATGTAGGATACAAATAAGGAAGAAAAACTCTTAAGAGGTAAGAAAAGGTGGATTTCTTACAAGGTTGATGCTCCAAGTGTCTTGAGTAGTGCCAATTTTGACGCTTGTTGATAGTCCACTAGCTTCGACAGTACATTTTTTCTCCACTCTTGACCTTCCTTGAGAGACAAGGTAATTGAAGCTGAGTAATCAACCACCATGATGCTGTCTTTTAAGAGAAGAGGCTGAATTTTGTGGTTTTTTTGATAGATATGGGTAATTGGAGGAGGAAAAATGAGACTAGGTGGTCAATTTTGGAATTGAATTGTGTGTGGGAGGTATGAGTTCACCATGGTTTTTCTTATTCTTCAAGGTTGAGGAGAAGGTGATTAGGGTGCAGAGAGGAGTGGTGAGAGAGGTGGGGATGATGAGTGGAGAAGTGTGTGTGAAAGAGGAAAATGATAAAGTGGAAGAGAGAGTGTGGCTGCATAGCATGGGAAAACTGGGGTCCACTAATAAAATCATAGCTCACAGCTCGTAGTTCAAAAAAATATGAAAAAATTTGAGGCAAAAATTCAGCCCACGAGCTACAACTTTTGTTTGTATCACCTTTTCAAATTCGGAGAGCAAGTGAACTTTAAAAATTCAGCAAAACCGACTGTTTGTTTCCACTGCACAAGGTCCTTGTGGGGTCCTTCTTTGGATGATTCTTTTGAATACCTCCAAGAGTGAGCCCTCCATAGTGCATGTATGCATGCCACCTACCCTTGACCTTATTTGGTAGGTCTATAATTGAAGATATTGTTGAGATTATGATAAGTGAATAGTACAACTAAGAAAATCAAATATTGAGGGGTCTACAAAATATGTACATGTCAAATATAAATAATATAAGTGGAAAAAATATAAAGGGGTCAAAAAAAATCTCTCTCATTATGAGGCTACCATAAAAAGATAAATATTTTTGGTGTTCTAATTTTTTAGAAAAAAAAAACAAAATAGATGTAGGAAGGGAAAAATCACAATAGTGAAAAAATATACACATAAATAAAACTAGTTTTTTTGGATTTTTGTTGGGGTGGAGTTACACCAAATATAAGAGTAGCTTACATGAAAATATTTCTATATGGAATAAAGAGTATGAAAAATGGTAAGAAAAATTGTGGTAATGGTGAGGCAATGTACAGAGCATAAATAACACACACCTAGGTAGAAATATTTAAATAAATACCAAAATAATTATAAAAAAATCTTTTATTTAGGCTCTATATACAAAGAAATATTTACATACGCATGGGCCATAATATACTTATATTTTTTATTTTTTTTATTTTTTTGGCTCAACTAGCCCAATGACTAGCTAATTGAGGGTTTTTTATTTCAGTAAGGAGAAATGGGAAAAGTCCCCTAACTCACACGCACCTATATACAGTGAAAGGGTGAGGATAACCACAATGTTTGAGTGATTTGATAGGGTGAGATAACTCACTATGGCAATTACATAGAGCCGAAAAACGGCTATCAATACTATGGGTGAGCTTGATGCTATAATGGGGTCTAATTTGCATCTTGAAAATGAAGTTGTGGAAGTTTGCTCTATGGAAATGTATCAAGTAATAGAAGCCTTTAAAGAAAGCCAAACAGTTGGCCCACAAGTCCATGTTGAAACTAAATACAAGAGTGTAGCAAAGAAGGTGAAACCAATAGCTTCACCCTTACCACCCAACAACAGGGAAAAGATTGAGCAGGCTTCTTTACAACCAAGTTTGAGGAATCCTAAAAAGATTGGGCATACCTTCACAAAGGAGTCTTTTCAAGACTTGCAGATTGGTCGCAAGGAGTTTCTAACACAGGAGGAGACAAAGTGCTTCAAAGAAATGCTTTCAAAGCATGGTAAGGCTTTTGCATTTGAGCCACATGAGATAGGATGTGTTGATCTTTCTATTGTAGCTCCTATGGTAATTTTCACAATACCTCATGTGCCTTGGAATCTGCGGCCTATTCCGGTTCCAAAGGCTCATTTGCCAAAGTTAGTAGAGCTACTGAATGAGAAAATCAAAATGGAAATCTTGGAGCCTTCTTGTGCTCCATACTCAAACAGGTGGTTCACAGTTTCGAAGAAGAATGGTTCTCTACGCTTCATCCAAGATATGAAACCAGTGAACAAGGTGACAATTAGAAATGTAGGTACAGGTCCAATTGTGGATGAGTTTGCAGAGGCATTTGCAGGGAGGGCAATCTACTAAATGGGGGATCTCTACTCAGGGTATGATCAATTTCAGCTTGCAATAGAAAGCAGAGACTTGACAACCATGAGGACACCTTTGGGTTTGGTAAGGATGTGTACCTTGCCACAGGGAGCAACCAACTCGGTTGCACATATGATGAATGGGATGAATAAGGTCTTACATGACTTTATTCCTTAAATCACAATGCCTTTCATTGATGATTTGCCCTATCAAAGGATGTGAAGAAAGTGACAAAGATGAAGCTTTGGATCTCAAGGGATGTCGCAGGCTTGTGGTAAATCACATAAATGATTGTGATAAAATTTTGTCTAGGTTGGAAGAAGTGAATCTTACATTGTCAGGGAAAAAGTCTATGTTTGGTGTCAATGAAGTGCTTATTGTGGGGCACATGTGCGGGCCATATGGTAGGAAACCTTGTCCAACAAAGGTAGATGCCATCCAAAGAATGAAAGAAACGTGCACTAGAATCACTGAGGTTAGAAGGTTTCTGGGAGCATGTGTCTTCTATGTTATTTGGATTCCACATTATACACATGTAGCTGATCCTCTTTATCACCTGCTTAGAAAGAATCAGAGGTTTAAATGGACAGAAGCACATGTAAAATCCATGAAAAAGCTAAAGGAGTTGCTCCAGTCAGCAACGACTTTGAGAAAGGTAGACTATGAGTGTCAAAGGCTAGTGATTGTGACAGTAGATACCAGTCCTACAGGGATTGGATGGGCAATAGGGCAAGATGACAAAGAAGGACACAGGTATGTGGTAAGATTTGGAGCAAAGGTACTAAGTGCTCGCCAAAGAAACTATCCACAGATAAAGAGAGAGTTATGGGGTATGGTTACAGCCTTGAAAAGTGGGAAAGAGTACCTAATTGGTGCATGTGTGGTTGTCTACCAGTTCTTGGGATGATTACAAGCTTCTCAACACCAGACATTGCTATGTTGCGGTGGATTTCCTACATTAAGTCCTTAAATCCTGAGTTTAAGCACATTGCAGGTAAAGACAATACAGTGGAAGATATGCTATCAAGGGCAAGGTATGAAGATGAGTCACAAATGATTGATGAGGGAGATGATGTAGGTACAAAGTTCTATTCTATCTCTCATGTCAAAGGTAACAATGTCTGCATGACTAATCTACTTGAATCATTCTTGAAAGAGCTTTATGAAGGTGATTGGCTTCTTATTGGAAGCTACTTGAGTACTCTAACAAAATAGGATGATTGTTCTAAACAAGAATTCAAGAGGATACGCAGGAAAGCATATGGGTACTTTTTGAGGGATGGTTACTTGTGGAAGCATCCTAAACAAAAGGGTGCTACACCACAATGGGTTATATGCAAAAAAGAGACTCAAGTAAAGCTCATGCAAGAGTTTCATGAGAGTCTATGGGCTGGACACAGGGGTGTGTGGGCAACCTTCTCCAAGTTGAAAGAAAAATATTGGTGGAAGGGTATGTATAAAGATGTATCTCAGTTTGTAGAGTCATGTGTAACTTGTCAAATGTATTCAAATGTTCGACATCGTGATGGATTGCACCCTACATATCCACTAGCCATGCACTATAAATGGGTTGTGGATCTAGTCACGATGCCTTTAGGACTCTGGCAGATGAGATACTTGGTTCTTGCACGAGAGTACCTAACTAACCAGGTTGAAGGAAAAGCATTAAGAGCTAAGACCACAGAAGCTGTGTGCAAATTCCTTCTTGATGAGGTGATTTTCCGTTATGGTTGTGTGGGAAAGATCAGTGCAGATAGAGGTGAGCTGGATGCCGAAGAAGCAAGGGAGTTCTTTTCTAGATTAGGAATCAAGATTTCTCTTACCACAGCTTACAACCCTGAAGGCAATGGAAAGAGTGAAAGAGGGCATCCTCCTATCATCAAAGCTTTGGCCAAGGCTTGTGAAGGAAGAGTTGGTGAGTGGCCAAAACTGTTACCATATGCTTTATGGGCTGATCGTACAACACATAGCTCAGTAACTGGCTACATGCCTGTGGAGCTAATGTATGGTCAAAAGCCAGTGATGCCGATTGAAGATACAATTCCCACATGGAATGTACTACCTTGGCAAGAGGGGCTTAGCAGGGAAGATCTCCTTGCACTGCGTATAAGGAAACTATAGAGAAGACCTGGAGACATTGAAGCTGCAAAAGAATGACTCAAAAATGCAAGGTTGAAAAACAAGGACTACTTTGATAAGCGACATCAACTCAGGGGCAAAGCAATTGACAAAGGTGACTGGGTTTTAGTGTATGATAGTAGCCTTGATAACCAGCACACAGTCATGCGTAAGTTTTCAAAAAGATGGTTTGGACCGTATGTTGTAAAGCATGTGCAAGAAAATGCTACTTACAGCTTGTTTGAACTAGATGGTACAGAAGTAAAGATTCCCATTGCAGGAAAAAGGATCAAAATGTTTAAGAGAAGAGGAGACAATGATCCAGAAGATGTTGATGAGGAAGAAGAGCAAACCACAGGTAAAGATCAAAGTGAAGATGAAGATTTGGAATCATCTAGTGAAGAAGAAAGAAAGGAAGATGTACAAGAGGGCTGATCTTACAAAGAAATAATGTGGCACATACCAGAGGATGTGCAGGTTTAGAGGGGGTGGATGTCGTGCTGTGACACGTACATAGTAGGAACGCATGCTACAAGATCTATCTTGTAACTTTTTAGATACATAATTATCTTTCCTATAATGTACATATGCATATTTAAGTATAATAATAAGCCTTCTATCTCATCCTATTATTTTTCTCAAGGGTAACCTATCCTTACTTTACCATCAGAAAATACTATGGGAAAAGCATCAATAGCTCCGCCTCTTTAACTTGGGGCAAAAAGCATTGATTCTTTATTTCTACTATCTCATTATCATCTCACACCCTAGCTAGATCCTATATCTAGGGTAAACTCCAATATATATATTTTATGTATTTTTTATACTTTTCTTATATTTCTTTTTAAATAGCTACTAGGAGGGAATGAAATCCTAGTGGGACACTAGGTGGCATGATTTCAAAGATACACTTATTTTAATGCATTATTGCAAGCATGATTACAAAACTTTGTCAAGGAGCAATGTCATGCTTTCATATGGCATGAGGTGTCCTTTGGAATTAAATGAAAGTCTAGGCTAAGGAGACCACGGGAAGACTTTTACTTCGAGAAATGGATCCTATTTTGATGAATTTTTTACACAAGGTTCCAATCCGAATTGGAAAATGATTTTAAAATGAAAATCGTAGCTAATGAGCTGACGTTTTGGCCCATATTTTTACTTTTTTATTTGGAGCCACGGTTGAGGAGATATGACCAAAATACTGGACCCCAATCTGCCCACATCATGCGGGGACAGCTCATTTGCAACTTTTCCAATTCCTATTCACAGTGGCTCCTCTCTTCTTGTGTAAAACCTTAGGGGTTGCCTTCACCTATAAAAGGGGACCTTTTATTCCTTGAAAAGGAACTCAAGCATTCAAGCCATTGATGAGAGGAATTCTTGAGGGAGTGAGTAGTAATGCCTAATTGTACTTAGCCCCATTAACATAAGCCCAAGCCTACACTTTCTCCTAGAGGAAGACTAGCCATTATTGTACGCTATCCTTGGAAGATCAACTCTAATCAAAGAAGGTGTTGTACTTGGCGTATCAATCAACGTTGAATTCTCCCCTCTTCTTCTCTCTCCCATCAATAATGGTGCCGAACGGTTTCAAGTAAGATGTGTTCTACATTGATGTTTTCTTGATTTCTTGTTGTTTTCATTTTCATCTCTAATCTAGCATATATATATGTATCTAATCTCATATCCTTAACCAAACCTATCTCTCTCATTCTTAGTAATTCATCCTCTCTAGGTTCTCTTTGCTACAGGTACATCTCTCCCCACAGTATCCTTATTGCCTACGGGCAAGAATAGGGCTTGGGAGGGAAACTTCTCATCTCTTCACTTCTCTCATATCTACATTTCTCACATAATATCCTAGATGAATAACTCACATGATGATCATTTCTATCACTTTCACTCTGTACGATCTATTAGAATTAATGTATGGATTAGCCGTAAAATACACTTTCAACAACGTATAGTGTTTCTCTTCGGCCCTAAAAGGCTCAATGAAATACTTCTATCACCGGATCCTATCATACTACCTCTCATAGACTATAATTTTTCTTTTGATGTAAGCGTAGTTATCTTGCTATGAACCAAGAGGATTTGTACACACAATTAATCCCAATCACTAGACAAAATATATATATTATGGTAAGCACAAAACTACAATTCCAAAGAACAATTCGTAGCCTATTTGGTCAGCCAAGATTGAATGCCATTAACTCATCCATTAACCCTTTCATATTACCCATGAGACGATATGACCATAGCCTTGATGTTTTCATCTTCGTATTGTTTTGACATTCTCTTTTGTGTTCTTTCTTTCTGTGTGTGAGTGCAAGAGAGAAAGAGTGAGTCTTCTTTGATTGCACTTCTTTCCAAACCCTAGTCTTCATGGCATCTATGGTTTAACTCCTTCATATAGTTTTTGTTGAGTTCTCTCACAAACTCTCACAGCCATAAGCCCGGTGCTGTCCTGGCAAGATCGCAAATTTCTCGACAGCGGTTGAATGTCGCTGGTGCATTGGTCAAGCCAAAATGCACGACAATGTATTCGTAAAGACCAAATGTGGTGCGAAATGCGGTCTTTACAATGTCTTGATCAACTATCCTTATTTGATGATAGCCACTTTTTAGGTCAATCCTACTGAAGTAGGTCGATCCTTGTAGCTTATCAAATAGGTCTTCTACCCGTAGGATGGGAAACCCATTCTTGATAGTGATCCTATTTAGTGCTCTATAGTCGACACACATACGATATGTGCCGTCTTTCTTTTGCACTAATAGCACAGGTGAGCAAAATGGAGATGAACTAGGCCTAACCATGCCCTTCTCAACTAACTCATGCACTTGCCTCATAATCTCCTCTTGTTGAGCTTGAGAAACCCTATAAGGAGGTTTGTTAGGCGGTGAACTTCCTGGAAGAAGTTCAATTGCATGGTTATCATTACCTTGTTTAGGAGGTAGCTCACAACCGATGTCATCAATAAAAACATTTTGAAACCCCTTGAGAAAATTGGATAACTCTAATTCCTTTTGGTTGCTTTTATTTTCTTTTGCTAAAGCATTAGGTTCATTTTGATAATCTTTAACAAAAATCATGTACATGGAAATAGAGCTCTTTATTGACTTGTTGAAAGCTGGTGTATGTACAATGGGGATAGTGTTACCCATTTCCTTAGCATCTTTATACATGTCTTTTTCCCTGAACTTAAAGGAGATTCTCCTTTCAGGAAATTTAACATTGGCAGCCAGACGATCAAACCATGGTGCCCCTAGTATTACATCCTCATGCTTGAGAGGAGAGATAAAGAAGTCCTCTTTGTTCACATAGCTTTGAACATGAAGACTCAATTTCCCGATTAAGGGAGTGACTGAAGCTTCTTGCTCCTTGAAAGCACTATCTGCGGGTAGGACATCTCCCATCTCGTAGGCTTGTATGTCTAGCTTGGTGGCCAACTCTATAGATATAAAATTGTGAGTAGAACCAGGGTCAAAGAGAATAAAAGCATCATGTTCTCTTACCTTTCCCCAAGCATGGCATAGAGGAGATCCTTTGTGGTGAGTTTGGTGAGTCTCCTCCTCTTGGATTTCAACCAAGGAAGCTCTAGGAGGATCTTGGCGGTTGTTCTTTTGAGGACAAGCGCGGTACGCATACCCTTGTTCGCCGCACTTGAAGCACCGGTTATCCTTGCGATAACGCTCAAGCTCTTCAGGAGAGAGTTTGTTCTTACCTTTGTAAACTCCCTTCTCGTTAGCTTTGTTGGAGTTTCCCTTAGGAGTCTTTTGGACATTGTCCTTCCCCTTAGGCTCATTGGAACCCTTGTTTTCCAGGGGCTTATTATTTCTTTTAGCCCCCGTTTGGAAATTGATTCCAGAGGCCACCATAGTATGGTGTATTACCACCGATATGGTACGTGGCCTTTGGGAGTTGACATACTCCGCCATTTCTTCGGTTAAGCCCGCACAAAATTGTTTCTTTTGCTCTCCAAAATCCAAATTTTTGAAGACAGTGGCTTTGAGTTGTAGGTCCCAAAACTTGTCTACATATTTGTGGATGGATTCATAGGGAGAGAGCTTTAGGCTTCGCCATTCGGTGAGTACTTTGTCTTTGGCATCAGTGGCCAAAAACTGCTTCATAATGGAAGCTCTTAAATCTTTCCATGTTCGTGGAGCTTCACCGTTGGCTCGTAGGCTAGACCACCATTGCCTAGGGGACTTTTGAAAGTGCATAGCTACATGGAGTAGCCCTCATCTCGAAACGCCGCATCGAACTGTTGGATAAAGGCCAAGACTTTGTCCGCAACACCAAAGGTACCATCATAGGTAAGCTCCCTCTTGGAATTTCTTCAACTTGGACGACCTCTTCCATGCGGCATAGGATTTCCTATGGCATCTTCTTTTTTATGGTTCAAAGGCTGCACCATCACTTTCTTCAGAAGGTGAAGAATTTGAAGAAGGTGGAGAAGAGGGTGACCTCTTTCTCGCCTTTTTCTTGTCTTGATCTTCGTTGTATTCACCATCACTTTCATAAGAGGAAGAGGATGAAGAAGATGGAGAAGAGGGTGTCCTCTTTCTCGCCTTTTTCTTCTCTTGGTTTTTATCATCCCTCTTTGAATTATGGAGTGGAGAAGAGTGTGATGGTCTTCTTCGCTTTGGTGGTGATGGAGAGCGTTTAGCCGGCCGTCTTCATGGATCCATCTCAGCCGAGGTGGCGGGAGACTCACTTCTTTCTCGTTCCTTCGGTGGAGGCTCTTGAGTTCTCCTTTGGGAAGGAGATGCATCATCAAGAAGTAAATTCTTGAGCCCTTCGTATGGATTCTCTTCTTCTTCCCGAATCGGAGAGAGACCTCTTTTGGTAGTCTCACAAGGAGGCTTCCTAGGTGTTCGCTTGTCATGGTGATGAGCTTGGAGAATCCCGTGAGCACGGAGCTGCCGTTGCACTTCACTTTGGAGAGATTGATTGCCCATGGCTTGTTGAAGCCTAGAAACAAGATAGTTAACAAGCATTGAAGCATCATTAGTAGCTTGCTCATGAGCAAAATGAAAGTTATCAACATTAATTTCACTCACTCTACTATTCCCAACCATTCTAACAACTTTTAGGTGTAAACTTTTTAGGTGTACTTTGGCATTTCAAGCCCTAGTTTCTACTCCTCTTTACCCCTTTAGAAAAAGCACTCAAGCTACTGTATCCACGGCTCGAATACCATTAATTGCAAGGAATAGAAGAGAGGGTCTTTCAACACCAAAACAGCACCGGTTCTTGTCAAGCTTCTAATAGCTCAATAGTGGTTAAGCCGTAGGCAAGCCCCGTAGGACTCCACTATTAAGACCATAGCTCTCGACGGTGATGCCCTGTTAACTGCACAAAGGCAGGCACACTGCAAGGCTGAAAAATCCCTATTCTACTTACTCATAGGCAATTAATAATACAAACCATTTATAGCCAACTTGAGGACCTCCCTTCTTGAGCAAGAAAAGAGAAACCTTGTGCTCTGATACCAATGTAACATTTAATGGCCTAATAACTTGTGTGTAGCGGAAATTAGCATGAACATAGTGGGCATTTCATTAGAATAGATTCCTAATGAGAATTACAAGAGTGATTGGGTGGAGAGAGCAACAAAAACCATAACACCTAGTTAGATAGCATCAGCAATACTTTCGAAAGAGAGAGAAAGTAAGCAATTGACAACAGTTGAGGACCAGATTTGCATGGAGCCGGTCCCCCCTCCAAAAGGCTTTGTATTATGTTTTCTCCCATCAAGAGAGACATTGTACAATACAATTCATTGTGTTCCTTCAAGACTAGCTAGTGCAATGAAGATGAAAGCTTCATGAACTAAGCAAAACACTTAGCAAACACAACATCAATTATCCCCGTTCTCAGACCCATGACCTCACACACCTTCGAAGATGGTGAGAGCTAGCACGGTATGAGAGTAGATTGAGAGAAAGAAGGAGTATCTTACGAGAAATATGTACATCTCCTCACATAATCACTCGTATTAGCATAGATTAGCTTAGTAATTAGCTTGGTAGGGGAGAGGAGCATGCATTGAAGCTTGGCTCTTGGTTGGATTTTCATCCACATGCCAAGAGTGTGTCGATGTAGGCTTCTATCTCACAATCTTGGGAAGAGATACTCTTCTCTTTCTTCACACATGAGATTGTGTGAGTGTGTGTGTGGTAATGCCTTGCAAAAATCAGTCCCCCTCTCTCTCTCTTGGGCGAGCCCTCTTGCTATTTGCTCTTGCGCAACCCTCATTGGCCCTCCCCAAGTCAAGCCAATGACTATTAAGCAGCATAAGTGATAGCCTTCTGACATGTGTCCCCCTTTCCCCTTTTGTGAGAGCTTAAGGTTAATTAATAATTCAATTAAACTCTCATTGAACCCCTTTGCCTCCTGGCCAATAGGAATCAGGCAAGCCATTGGGATGCTGAATGCTCATTGGACCCGTTGGGAGAGTATCCAATAGTCTTCTAGAGGACTTAATTCTCATTGGTTCTTTTATTAAGTGTTATTAAATTAATTTAACTAGATTTACTCCAGCCTAATTCTCATTGGTCCACCTCCAAGGCCATCCAATATGAATTGGGTACACCTTGTGGGCATCTCGCCCAGGGATATGACATGTGTCCCTCATTCCCTTTGTGTAAAGGGGGCTTGTGTGTGTGTGTGTGTGTGTGTGGATTTCTCTCTCATCCCCTACATGCTAGGCTCGCCCCCTCCTATGTAGGGATATGCAAAGAATTTTTTGGTCACACACAAAGCATCCAATTCCCTTAAGGTTGACCTTTGGACACAACCTTTGAATTTTGGAACCTTAGCATTTTGGAAGTCTTAATGGGCTGAACCTTAGGGTCGTTTTAGCCCATTGTTGCACATGTCTCTTTTGCAGATGGCCCCCCCTTTGAATCCTTATTTTACTTTCTTTGGGTCCCTATTGTGTCCGGTCTGCTAGCTTAACCAATATTCTAGCTTTTTCTCCCCTAGCACTTCCTCATATTAAATGATCAATTTAACATGAGAAAATAATTTAGGAGAATAAGATATTGATTATTATGACATTACCTCTCTCTTGAAATCATAGTCGTCCTCGACTATGGTGTAGAGAAGATAAAGCATATTCATGAGTCCTTTTGTTAGTGGGTAGAGGATCCCTATGTTACCCTACGACATCATTCCACAATGGATGACTAGTCCATTTGGTGCTTGAGAGCCTGAGGCTGCCGCCGCAAGCATGTCTGCACATTAGTCCTAGGGTGAAAGCATGTTAACCTGTCAATGGTTAACCCATTGATGGATAATTTTCACTATGTTCTTTTGATATAATATGAGATGAGTTGGCTTAGGCAACTCTGAGCACATTAATTGACCTATAAAGGTGTCCCTAAACACCAAAAGTATGGAAGCAACATCCTTATATAATTCTTTTTTACAATGAATTCAACTCATTCTGTTATTATGCTACTAAATGTCTTGAGCAAGGCAATGTTGAGCACATAAATATCAATCTTCCATAGTAGAGTGACAAGATCTACTTGGTGTTTGGGAGACGTCGTCTCTGCAAACTTGATCCAAGCATGCATACTACTTCATTTTTGTGCACAATAAAGAAAAAGAGAGTCTTATAAGACAAAAAAAACTTGTTCATTTTTAACATTTTGTACATTTTCTTACTCTTGGGAAGCATTGTAAGCATTGACAAGGTTTAGGTTATCCTTTAATAGTATGCCTTGCATCCATCTAGCATCTTCAAAAGGATAATTCTTAAACTTAATAAAATATCGTCGGATAGTCTTACCTCCTCTTAATACCTTGTCTTCATGTCAGAGAATGGACTCGGGCTGCAGCACCTTCTCTTGGTCCTCGATCTCCGGTGGGTATTCAATAGTTGGTTCTTGAGGTGGCTCTCCTTTGTAAGGCTTTAATAGGCTCACATGGAAAGCATTGTGTATGAGCCAATGATTGGGCAACTTGAGTTGATAGGCCATCTCATTGATTGGCCTAAGAATATGGAAGGGACCATAGTACCTTTTTGCTAGTTTAGCATACTACTTTTGGTGTCCCATAGGATTCTTGCTCATCGTGTGCCTTAATCGAGCCTTGGGAAACGTTAATAAGATCCAATCATTTTCTTGAAAGGTTTGGGCTCTTCTGTTTTGTCAGGAGCAGCCTTTTGTCTTTGCAGTGAGATAGAGATAGCATCCTTAATCTTTTGAAAAGATTCTTGTAAGTCTCAACTATACTCATCTGCAACGAAGATCTTCCCATGTACCTTAAGTAGCAAGGGACTTTTTGATCTCCCCTCAATTACCTCGAAAGGTGCTTTTCTCGTGGAAGTATGTACAATGTTATTGTAAGCATACTCCACTAAGGGTAAGTACTTCTCCCATTGGGATCTTTGATCTACTTCCATTACATAGGCTTTTAGTAGATCGAGAATTCCCATCCTTTTATTACCTCTAACTTTGATGCATCCATTTGGATGCCATCTTGAGAGATAATGTGACCTAAATACTGAACCTCTTTCAAGAAAACTTCAGTTTTCTTTCGATTAACATAAAGTTTACTCTCTCTTAAAACTTGAAATATTACCTGGAGGTGTTGCTTGTGTTCGTCTAATGAATTAGAGTAGATGATAATATCATCAAAGAACACTCCAGTGAAGGTTTGATGAGGCTTGAACAGCTTCTCCATCAAGCGGTTGAATGTGGCTGGTGCATTGGTCAAGCCAAAAGGCATGACAATGTATTCGTAAATACCAAATGTGGTGCGAAATGCGGACTTTACAATGTCTTGATCAACTATCCTTATTTGATGATAGCCACTTTTTAGGTCAATCCTACTGAAGTAGGTCGATCCTTGTAGCTTATCAAATAGGTCTTCTACCCGTGGAACGGGAAACCCATTCTTGATAGTGATCCTATTTAGTGCTCTATAGTCGACACACATACGATATGCGCCATCTTTCTTTTGCACTAATAGCACAGGTGAGCAAAATGGAGATGAGCTAGGCCTAACCATGCCCTTCTCAACTAATGCATGCACTTGCCTCATAATCTCCTCTTGTTGAGCTTGAGAAACTCTATAAGGAGGTTTGTTAGGCAGTGAACTTCCTGGAGGAAGTTCAATTGCATGGTCATCATTACCTCGTTTAGGAGGTAGCTCACAAGGGATGTTGTCAATAAAAACATCTTGAAACCCCTTGAGAAAATTGGATAACTCTAATTCCTTTTGGTTGCTTTTATTTTCTTTTGCTAAAGCATTAGGTTCATTTTGAGAATCTTTAACAAAAATCATGTACATGGAAATAGAGCTCTTTATTGACTTGTCGAAAGCTGGTGTATGTACAATGGGGATAGTGTTACCCATTTCCTTAGGATCTATATACATGTCTTTTTCCCTGAACTTAAAGGAGATTCTCCTTTCAGGAAATTTAACATTGGCAGCCAGGCGGTCAAACCATGGTGCTCCTAGGATTACATCCTCATGCTTGAGAGGAGAGATAAAGAAGTCCTCTTTGTCCACATAGCTTTGAACATGAAGACTCAATTTCCCGATTAAGGGAGTGACTGAAGCTTCTTGCTCCTTGAAAGCACTGTCTGCGGGTAGAACATCTCCCATCTCATAGGCTTGTAGGCCTAGCTTGGTGGTCAACTCTATAGATATAAAATTGTGAGTAGAACCAGGGTCAAAGAGAATAAAAGCATCATGTTCTCTTACCTTTCCCCAAGCATGGCATAGAGGAGATCCTTTGTGGTGAGTTTGGTGAGTCTCCTCCTCTTGGATTTCAACCAAGGAAGCTCTAGGAGGATCTTGGCGGTTGTTCTTTTGGGGACAAGCACAGTACGCATGCCCTTGTTCGCCGCACTTGAAGCACCGGTTATCCTTGCAATAACGCTCAAGCTCTTCAGGAGAGAGTTTGTTCTTACCTTTGTAAACTCCCTTCTCTTTAGCTTTGTTGGAGTTTCCCTTAGGAGACTTTTGGACATTGTCCTTCCCCTTAGGCTCATTGGAACCCTTGTTTTCTGGGGGCTTATTATTTCTTTTAGCCCCCGTTTGGAAATTGATTCCAGAGGCCACCATAGTATGGTGTATTACCGCCGATATGGTACGTGGCTTTTGGCAGTTGACATACTCCGCCACTTCTTTGGTTAAGCCCGCACAAAATTGTTGCTTTTGCTCTCCAATCCAACTTTTTGAAGAGAGTGGCTTTGAGTTGTAGGTCCCAATACCTGTCTACATATTTGTAGATGGATGCATAGGGAGAGAGCTTTAGGCTTCGCCATTCGGTGAGTACTTTGTCTTTGGCATCGGTGGCCGAAAACTGCTTCATAATGGAAGCTCTTAAAGCTTTCCATGTTCGTGGAGCTTCACCGTTGGCTCGTTGGCTAGACCACCATTGCCTGGCGGACTTTTGAAAGTGCATAGCTACATGGCATAGCTTAGGGGACTCCGTGAAGCCCTCATCTGCGAACGCCGCATCGAACTGTTGGATAAAGACCAAGACTTTGTCCGTAGCACCAAAGGTACCATCATAGATAAAGAAAGAGATGCTCTTCCCTCCCTCTTTGAATTTCTTCAACTTGGACGACCTCTTCCATGCGGCATAGGATTTCCTATGGCATCTTCTTTTTTATGGTTCAAAGGCTGCACCATCACTTTCTTCAGAAGGTGAAGAATTTGAAGAAGGTGGAGAAGAGGGTGACCTCTTTCTCGCCTTTTTCTTGTCTTGATCTTCGTTGTATTCACCATCACTTTCATAAGAGGAAGAGGATGAAGAAGATGGAGAAGAGGGTGTCCTCTTTCTCGCCTTTTTCTTCTCTTGGTTTTTATCATCCCTCTTTGAATTATGGAGTGGAGAAGAGTGTGATGGTCTTCTTCGCTTTGGTGGTGATGGAGAGCGTTTAGCCGGCCGTCTTCATGGATCCATCTCAGCCGAGGTGGCGGGAGACTCACTTCTTTCTCGTTCCTTCGGTGGAGGCTCTTGAGTTCTCCTTTGGGAAGGAGATGCATCATCAAGAAGTAAATTCTTGAGCCCTTCGTATGGATTCTCTTCTTCTTCCCGAATCGGAGAGAGACCTCTTTTGGTAGTCTCACAAGGAGGCTTCCTAGGTGTTCTCTCGTCATGGTGATGAGCTTGGAGAATCCCGTGAGCGCGGAGCTGCCGTTGCACTTCACTTTGGAGAGATTGATTGCCCATGGCTTGTCGAAGCCTAGAAACAAGATAGTTAACAAGCATTGAAGCATCATTAGTAGCTTGCTCATGAGCAAAATGAAAGTTATCAACATTAATTTCACTCACTCTACTATTCTCAGCCATTCTAACAACTTTTAGGTGTAGTTTGGCATTTCAAGCCCTAGTTGCTACTCCTCTTTACCCCTTTAGAAAAATCACTCAAGCTACTATACCCGCGGCTCGAATACCATTTATTGCAAGGAATAGAAGAGAGGGTCTTTCAACACCAAAACAGCACCGGTTCCTGTCAAGCTTCTAATAGATCAATAGTGGTTAAGCCGTAGGCAAGCCCCGTAGGACTCCACTATTAAGACCATAGCTCTCGACGGTGATGCCCTGTTAACTGCACAAAGGCAGGCACACTGTAAGGCTGAAAAATCCCTATTCTACTTACTCACAGGCAATTAATAATACCAACCATTTATAGCCAGCTTGAGGACCTCCCTTCTTGAGCAAGAAAAGAGAAACCTTGTGCTCTGATACCAATTTAACATTTAATGGCCTAATAACTTGTGTGTAGCAGAAATTAGCATGAACATAGTGGGCATTTCATTAGAATAGATTCCTAATGAGAATTAAAAGAGTGATTGGGTGGAGAGAGCAACAAAAACCATAACACCTAGTTAGATAGCATCAGCAATACTTTCAAAAGAGAGAGAAATTAATCAATTGACATTAATTGAGGACCGGATTTTCATGGAGCGGGTCCCCCCTCCAAAAGGCTTTGTATTATGGTTTCTCCCATCAAGAGAGACATTGTACAATACAATTCCTTGTGTTCCTTCAAGACTAGCTAGTGCAATGAAGATGAAAGCGTCATGCACTAAGCAAAACACTTAGGAAACACAACATCAATTATCCCCGTTCTCAGACCCAAGACCTCACACACCTTCGAAGATGGTGAGAGCTAGCAGGGTATGAGAGTAGATTGAGAGGAAGAAGGAGTATCTTACGAGAAAGATGTACATCTCCTCACATAATCACTTATATTAGCATAGATTATCTTAGTAATTGGCTTGGTAGAGGAGATGAGAATGCATTGAAGCTTGGCTCTTGGTTGGATTTGCATCCACATGCCAAGAGTGTGTCGATGTAGGCTTCTATCTCAGAAGCTTGGAGTAGGTGATGAGCTCTCCATTATATCTTGGGAAGAGATAGTCTTCTCTTTCTTCACGCATGAGATTGTGTGAGTGTGTGTGTCATAATGCCTTGCAAAAATCATCCCCCTCTCTGTCTTGGGCGAGCCCTCTTGCTATTTGCTCTTGCTCAACCCTCATTGGCCTCCCCAAGTCAAGCCAATGACTATTAAGCAGTATAAGTGATAGCCTTTTGACATGTGTCCCCCTTTCCCCTTTTGTGAGAGCTTTAGGTTAATTATAATTCAATTAAACTCTCATTGGACCCCTTTGCCTCCTGGCCAATAGGAATCAGGCAAGCCATTGGGCTGCTGAATGCTCATTGGACCCCTTGGGAGACTGTCCAATATTCTTCTGGAGGACTTAATTCTCATTGGTTCTTTTATTAAGTGTTTTTAAATTAATTAAACTAGATTTAATCTAGCCTAATTCTCATTGGTCCACCTCCAAGGCCATCCAATAGGAATTGGGTACACCTTGTGGGCATCTGGCCTAGGGAGCTGACATGTGTCCCTCATTCCCTTTGTGTAAAGGGGGCTTGTGTGTGTATGTGTGTGTGTGGATTTATCTCTCATCCCCTACATGCTAGGCTCGCCCCCTTATATGTAGGATATGCAAAGACTTTTTTGGTCACACACAAAGCATCCAATTCCCTTAAGGTTGATCTTTGGACACAACCTTTGAATTTTGGAACCTTAGCATTTTGGAAGTCTTAATGGGATGAACCTTAGGGTCTTTTTAGCCCATTGTTGCACATGGTTCTTTTGCAAATGGCCCCCCCTTTGGATCCCTATTTTCCCTCCTTTGCATCCCTACTGTGGCCGGTCTGGTAGCTTAACCAATATTCTAGCTTTTTCTCCCCTGGCACTTCCCCATATTAAATGATTAGTTTAACATGAGAAAATCATTTAGGATAATTAGATATTGATTATTATGACATGGTAAATGTTGCACCTGATGTGAAAACTGTTCTGAAATAGGAAAAATGGAGCATAAACAAAACGTGCTATATAGCACAAATCGTAGAAGACAGTAAGGCACCTGTTATGCAGAAAACAGCACTAACAAAAATCTGCACAAAATGACAAAATTGCCTGTGCAGACCTGCTTATAATGGAAACGGAGGCCGAAATGAGCCCAATCAAAAATCTGAGCAGACTAAGCTTTTTCAGGTTACGCAAAATATTTGTCGACTTGAGAACACTCGCCAAACCTCGATGTAATCAAAGAAAGTGAGCAAGCGTGTGTTGGAGAAGCTAGCGACTAAGTCCGGGAGGACGTAACCTGCTCTGATACCAATTGTTGGAATTAGGGTTGCAGAGAAATGTACACAGCTTTGAGAAGATGAAGGAAGCTCAAGGCACACAATAGAGATTATGTTACTTAGTGTGCAATGGAAAGATAGATAGCCCTAGAGTGATGGGCGTATATACAATGCTCGGGGTAAAAAACCTCCTAAAGAGGGGAAAAATGCCGCGGCGGTCCTAGTGTGTTCACACACATCACTACCACATGTATATGGTAACATAAACGATGAAACCCCTGAGACCTCATATTATATGGGCGTATTATATGATGCAATGTCAGTAAAACCGGGTCACTGTACATTTTCTTAGTTTTTGGATCAAAATAAACTTTGACTGAAAGTCTTTTCAATCTAAAAATATTTTGTACAAAGTATTTTCCGATCGAAGAATAGATTGATTGAAAAGAAAAGTATATATAGCCGCAACGTGCCTTGTTAAGGCTAGTATTCATCACAAAAGGTATTCTATGTCATTATCAAAGAAAAAAATTTAAAAAATAAATAAAAAATCGTTGAAATTATAAATAGTTTTAAAATTCTTGTTTAAAATCAATTTAATTTTTTATTAAAATTTGATTGATTCCTTTTTTTAGGTTCAATTGTGCAAGCTTTGTATGTTGTGTGGAGCTCAAACTCTCATTCATACAAGGTGTTTATTTTTTAGGAGTCACTTGCTATGTGCTCAATTTACTTCAAGATATTGGATATCCTCTCTAATCCATGTTGTTGGGTCTCTTACAAAAACCGTTTCTAGACATTCTCCTACTTTTGACCACATGCTTGGTCGGATCAACAATTCTACTAATGTGATTGTAAAGGTCACAGATATTGACAAAATATCCACTAATCCCTTGGAATCTTTGACCTTCGGTGCTAAAAGTCTATGGGATGGCACAACCTTTATGTCGGACTTAGCTTCATACTCTCCCATGTAAGATGGTAGAAATTCTAATGACTGTAATCGGATCTCTATAGATATATTTGAACCTATGTCTCCATAATATGATCGCAAATCTAGATTCAATTGTGATCTTGCCTCAAATTTATCTATTGGTGGAATAACAACTCCTCTTCCATCCCGTGTCTGGTTTACTCGTCTACTTAGCTCACTCGCTTCATTAGCCTCTCTAACTTGTTTCCACAATTCATCAAGACCATCTATTTCTTTACAATTTTCAGGTATAGCTATGTGAAATCCCTCAAAAGAGTTATCCGTGGTATTCAACACTATCCTTGGTTCTAATTTTGGGTCCTTGAGATTTGGTTCATGCTCGCGATTAAAATCTAACTCTTTTTGTTCATGGTTTGGTGGGATTATCGGTGTAGGTAGGATAAGGATCACATCCTCAGGTTTTCCAACTGGTGGTTCTAGTAAAGTAGCTTGGGCTATTTGAATCATTTTTTGGCAATTTCAAGCCTTTGCTTTTCTAGTTCCTCATAGCAGTATGTCATCCACTTCTGTTCTTGGATGTTTTTTCTAAGCCACACTTCATAGGCTTTCAAGAGGGCATATAATGGATCATTAAACTTCTCGACCAACACTGATCATCCTGAACTAGCACTTCTCGATTTATCCTCTATGGATGGTTCTTCTGGAGGTTGAGACTTCTGCGTAAGATAAGGTGCAAACATTTTCTCATGTTATATTATCTTCCCTTTAGCTTGGGTAAGCTCCTCAGCTAGGGAATTCTACTCTCATTCCCTACATGCTTTCATCCTAGCCTTTCTTGCTTTCCAACTATTTCATTTTCTCTTGGTTTTCTAACTAAGTGTATCTATCGTTGGTTCTCCCGTCTCTAGACTCGTGCCTGTTTTTGTTTTCTCTGTATGTGGGTTCTCTTCAGCTTCCTTTTGAGCTTGCACTCTCTTAACTACTTCAACGAGCACGACACAATTATTTTTTGAGCTACTAACGTAGCTAAACAATCCTTGAGACATTTGTTGTGATCTTTTTTACTTGGTTTGGGTTTTGTGGAAAGTTGGGGATCAAGTGAAATGACGCCACAATCAAGACAATAGGCACTTACTTGAGTGATCTCTGTGTGAGGACATTGCTTGACCAAGTGGTTGTCATGGATTTTGTGACAATCTACCTCTAGTTGAGGAGCCTCTTCTTGAATTTTCTTGTGGTTGTAAACAGGCGCTAACCTAGCTAAGCCTCTATTCACAATGCATCCCGATGTCTTTTCGTCCATCTCATACCTTCTTTGTTCAGGTCTAAATGTATGAGGTGGAAGCTATATCGGTCTCACCATTCTATATGTTTCTCTCATCTTTTGTTGCTTTTAATGGAAGTACCTGGTTTGGTTGTTATAATACATTGTAGTTGGTATAACTAGTGCTTGTTTATTAGATGCTTCCATCATTGGCATGCATTAGGTGAAATTTGGACTCACAAAGGGACCCTTTAAGGAGTTTGACTTTGCCTCTCTCTACCAAAATGGGCGCATGGATAATTTTTTGCAAACAAACTCCAAATTTGGCGAAGGTTTGATAGTTAGAATGTCCTCTTTAAGCTCTATCTACTGATATATAGCATGCCATTAGATTTCTCATATTTTAGAAGATTCTTTTTTTGATTCATTTAGATTCCGACAGAGTTGTCACATCATAGGTGAATAAAAAAAAGAATCTTCTAAAATATGAGGAATCTCATGGCGTGCTATATATCAGTAGATAGAACTTGAAAAGGACATTCTAACTGCCAAACCTTCGCCAACTTTGGAGTTTGTTTTCTCCATGCGCCCGTTTTGGTAGAGAGAGATAAAGTGAAACTCCTTAAAGGGCCCCTTTGTGAGTCCAAATTTCACTGAATGTATCTCATGTCTATAAGCATTCTAGCATCTAGTAGTAGAGGTTATTGTCCTAGAACAGGCTATGTCCTTGAAACTCCTATTGGACGTACCACATTCCCCGTAACGTATCTAGGTGGAGTAGGTGCTACTAGAATAGGTTGTACATACCTCTCCCTAGCATGTTCCATGCTATAGTAACCCTCTTCCCTTGTATGGTTTGTCAGTTTCCTCTCAATTTTGCACCATTTAGGCTCCCTTGGATTAAAATTTACAAGAGGAGTTAATCTCTTGACCATTTCGTCAATCTCAGGGGGTGCACTATGTAATCATGTTAATGTATAATGTGAGTTCAAAAGGAGGGGTTTTAAAATGCAAAAAAATAGGCAATTTAACAGAGATACATTAAAATAAGGGGTTATTATATTCAATTTTGGGAAAAAAAATCCTAAAATAAGGGGTCATTTTATTCATTTAGACATGTTAAAAGAGGGGTTTTTTTAATATCCCACAAATGCATGTTATATAGGGGGGTACTGAACAGTGAACCCCCCAAGTCGTCAATAAACTTTTCTTGATCGATAGGTATCCATGGTTTTGCAATGGACTCGCTCATTTGTGAATCACTGTGCTAAGAGGATGTGTTGTCCTCTTGACTCTTACAATCCTTTTCTTTATATTTCTCACAGTTCTCCACCAAATAAAGAGCTTCTTTGATCAATTCATTTAGAGTCATGCTCCTTGTCATATGAAAATTATTTTGAAGACCCACATGTCTCCTTCCATGGATAAATATCAACATCAATTGTGTGTGCATAGGTAGTTCCACTCTTGGACAGAACTTGAGGTATCTTTTGAGCCGTAATACTGATTCACCCTCTTTTTGTTTGAATCTATGAATTTGCAAGACCGTATTATGAGCTATGCTCTTCTGTGATAATTCTTCAATGGATTCCTCAAACAGCTCGTCTAGAGTCACAAAATTGCATATTTCCACTGAGTCAAACAATGTAGCCGTGTCATTCTCCAGAGTTAGTCCAAATCCTGCAAACTGTGTTGCAAGATCCAAAAGTTCCTCTGATCTAATTACTCTTATGAAAGCTGCTACGTGATGTCTCGGATCTTTATCTCTAGAGTATTTCCTGTTTATCCATTTATGGACTTGGAAAAGTTTAACTCTGATTGTCTACAAGTCTAACCATAAACTCTCCCAATCCATCTCTACCTTCAAGCCTTCTACCATGCGTACATTCTTCCTTGAAGGGATTGGCCGTTCTCTTAGAGATTCGTCCACTAGGAATATTCACTTGAGGAGGTAGCTCTACCATCTTTGTGATTATTTCATCTCTTGCTATCGCTCTAGAAGGGAAACCAAGTGGCTCCCTTTTTGGAATAGTAGTAGGAATTTTCATGTTTTGTGGAAGTATCCGTGGTCCTTCATTGACCAAATATCCACCTCTTTATAAATAAGTCTGTGGAGTTGTGCTTTGTATCACTCTGCATTCTTGTCCATACTTGTCAATAACTGTAGATTTTTGTTGATAGTCGACTCCATATGTATAGACACATAAGAGCTTGTAATCCAGCTCTTTTGTATGTATAGACATATAGAGTCCGTATGTATAGACACATAAGAGCTTGTGATCCAGCTCTTTTGGGCATGGCTCTAAGCATCTATAAAGGTTGACCTCACTATTTTCAATGTATCTATACAGTCCTTCACTCTCATGATCTTTTATTCAAACTCTCTCAACACGATAAGACCATATTAGGTATAGTGGGAAAATTCCAATTCCCAGATTGGACAACTTTCAATATATCATGTACAAGGTGTTGACGTTTTGTACTAGAGTAAACATTTGAAAGAAACATTGGCCAAGAAAAATTATGGTTTTGGGTGGTTGCACCATCAAGAGACTAGTACATTGATTCCATTTTCATTGTTTATACTCTATTGTCCTACCTACAACTTATCTTAACATGGAGACATTGGTTTGAAGGCCTACAACTTGTTCTAGATAAGGTCAAATGGAGTACCTAAATTTTTAATTCAAGGTCCACCACTTGTCCAAGCTAGCACCCATTGAGAAATAAACCCACTTGTGCATGACATCAAAGCAACACACACCTCTAATCTAGAAATTCTTCACTTAAGGTACGAGCCATTTATAAAATGTGTAGCATATGTCAATTGCAACATAGGAGGGCTAGTTTCAAGGTGCATTTGTCTAAGATAGGCTATGGAGGAATGCAGAGTCCACTTCTTATCTAAGCTACAATTAGTGAAAGGGTAAGCAAACTTGTTTACATAAAAATTTCTCTAAGTACTTCTCCATTGCAACATAGAAGGTTTGATTTGAAGTTCAAGAAATTATCCTAAAAACATATATAGTGAAATAAATAATACCCACAAGAAAAGGTTAAATATGTTATTTTATAACAAATTGGAGAATTTAACGTCCATAAGCATCCAATTATGCATAGACCCTAATAAAGATATGCATGCATACATTGAAATCTCAATACATGCACTTAGACTCCATGGTTTTCCTCTCAGCATATTTTAGTTTCCAAAATTATCTTACATGGAGGATGTAAAATAGCCATTCTTGATTCAAACATTTCTCTCCACAAACAAGGTCTCTCACACAATTCAAAGTCCATGATTTCTTTTCTCCCAATGCAAACAATTAGGCTTTATATTTTTCCTTTCAAAGACTTATAGGTTCTAAAACTCTTTTATATGAAGGACACAAAAATAAATGTTTTAGGCAAACATGCATGCCAAGACCAAGATATTTCTTGCACATCCATGAATTCTCCATTCCATACTTGTAAGGTTTATTTTGATATCAAACATAAGTTTCTCTTAGCTACAAATGGATGCAATCTTGATATGGAATGATATAGAATTGCTAAAAAACAAAAATAATTATTTATAGATATATCATGATGAAACACAACCATAATCTAGTAAAATGAGTCCCCAAAAACAAGGTGCAATCTAGAACTACATTGAAATCTCCTTAGACTTGAATACACTCTAGTAATATAGTGAAGTCCCCTTAGACTAGGGTACAGTTGATCGACACATTTTTGTTCTAAAGCAAGATGCTTTGTCATTACATTAGATTCTCCTTGTAATTGGATACACTCTAGTAATGCATGGAAGTCCTCTTAGAGTAGAGTGCACTCCATTACAAGTCTCTTAGAATAGAGCATGATCCATCACATAGGATTCTCCTTATTAATAGTATACACTGAAGTAATACGTGGAAGTCCCCTTAGAGAAGGGTGCACTCCGTGTACAAAAAAAATTCTTTATAATAGGATACCCTGTAGAATACATGCAAGTCTCCTTAGAGTAGGGTGCACTCCATGCAAGTGTTCATCAAATTGACACATCTTTATTTTAAAATAACCTTTTGAATTATATAGTAATGCAAATACACATCATACTAAAAGGACATCATCGGGCCATAAAAAGGATCATTGTCAACCTTCTTTAATGTTATCACCTTGACACATACACATGAAGGACATGATTTGTCTCAAGATCACCATACTGATTTATAATTGTGTTATGGGTATAATCTCTCTTGTCTCTTGCATACAACCATCCAAGTAACCATGGAATAATCATTTCTTGCTAGAATCTTTGAAGTTGCTCAGGTGTTTGCCTCCACATATTTGGAAATATAAGATATATGCCTGGCATATTCTACATCATCCTATATGGACTATCATAAAAAATCAAGGTATTCTTTGCATCCAAGTCCTCAAACATCTTCCAAATATCGCTCAAGTTTTTATGATAAACCCTTCTAAATCCTAACATGATGTTTGGATTTTGGCAGCACTTGTTACTGATACAGAGCTTGAACTTGATATAATGCTTTGAGAAACATTTTTGTGTGATGTGTTGCACTATTGTTAGGGTGTAGCAACTCCATATCCACAGCTCAATGTATTCACCACAGAAATCCAAAAACATTTCTACGTCTAGGCACGCCGCATGATAAACTTCATCTTTGTCCTCCACAAGACGCATGTGTTGAGCCCAAGATGGCATAGAATCTCCATGTTTTGTTTCAATTGTCTTCAAAAGTAGTCCTTCAAGGTCCAAAACAAGTACTCTTTGATATTCTTTACAGGAAGTGGCAGGTGACAAGGAGGTGATTGATATATACGACAAGGCCTTGGATGAGGTTCGTTGGGTGCTTCAAAACCTTTCTTCAAATCATGCCTACAGATAGTCGCCCCACTTTCTTGTAGTGATGACTCTGCAATTGAAAAACAAGAAATTTATTATGTTTCAAAGAATACAAACAGTTTCTACATTTTCTACACTTTGGTATTATTAGATGCCAAAGTCCATCTTCAACTTCCTCATTGCTATAAAAAAATTCCAATTGAAACCTTACAAAGCTCACCATTTCTCCAAGCTATGCTGCTTTGAAGCATGGAGAAAAGTAAGGTCTATCACCTGGCTAGGCTAGGCTCCACTATAAATGAGAAAAAAGTAGGATCTATCATAGGTACAAACTAGGTTGATGATGAGGGGTCTCTTGTTTCAAGGTCTACCACTTGTCCAAGCTACACTTCATACAATATAGTGGTGGATAGCTAGACTAGATTGGGAATGGGAGAAAAGGTGCAAGGTCCACCACCTGTCCAACCTCTCAGGCTCTTGGTTAAATGTTTTCCTTCTCACTACATGGAGGACTTGTGATATGTTTCCCATGAGGGGATTTACCAAAAGGTCCACCACCTATCCAAGCTTGCTCCATGGAATATCTAGAGATTTTTTTTTTTTTGAGACCCGCAAGAAGAAACAAAAAGAAAAATTTGATACCATGCACATGTATATTCAAGTATGTGAAACAAAGTTCAAGTCATAAAAGGTACCTTAGGGGTGTGTTTTATTTAGCATTAGAAGGTTGTTCTTAGCTTTGACCTTGTTTATATAAGCCTTTGTAGTGGTCGCATTCAATGGTCCCTTTGTAGTACATTTCAATTGCCTAGCTAGATTGATCAAATGTGGTGCCTTCATGCTTTCAATAGTTGTACCTTCCTTTTCTAGTATCTCTTGTATTTGGGCTCGTCTAATGTCATTGTTGTTTTTTTTGTCACTTGCTCGATTGTGTTTTCCTTCAAGGATAGCTTCACCTTTGTCATATTTTGCACGAGTTATCCTTCTTGTAAAGAACACCTTGACTAACCAAGAATCATTTTTTTGCTTCCAATTATCTTTGATTTATTTATATTCACTCTCATTTGTCAATGCTGGATATCCGTAATGATTTGAGGCAATGAAATTCCGCACATCCCTTGTCTCATCCAGCTCAAACAAGTAGGGAAGCAACTCCTCCAAGAGCATATTGTCAACCAGCTTTTCACCACCATCAAATTGGGATGGAAAAATACAATTGTTTGCAGGGTAAATGCATCCCTTGTAAGGAGAGTCATCAATCAGCATTGTTCTTCATGGGTCACATTCATACCCCATGGCAATTTTAGCTAGAGGCTTGAACATTGCCTCAACTGTTGGATTGTCGGGTCTAAATAATTTATTGCTTTGACAAGTGTAGCAACATTCTTGATTCCAAATTGCAAAGAAAGGCAATGTACCTTTTGCTAAGCTCTCTAGTGCTTTAAGAATTTGAAGCACATTGTTCCTAGTAGCCGTCTACCAAATTGAAACATTAAACCTCTGTAATATAGTCTTCAAGAATTGGATGCAACCTTGCCTAAGTATAATATATCTTTTTGGATATATTTGCACTGACTGGTGGTGTGAGGGCGGCTGAGGGGAATTTTTAAATAGTAGACCATTTAAGTCCAAGATAATTGTGAGTATGGATCTCTTAGCATCTGCACTAGATGAAGTAGCAAAAAATGGAAATGGCTCTTGAGCATACGTTTTAGTCTCTTTTGAAGTAGGTTGTAATATTGTAGTAGGCATTTCTTTATTCTCACTGTTGCAAGCCTGCTCAAGGTGTACATCACCAGACTTTGGTATAGACATATCATCCACCTTGGGCATGTTAGAAATAATAGAATCAAGGGGTTCAACAATTGCGGACTCAACCATAGGGGCCTTATCTATCCCAATTTGCGAATCTAAAAAACACAAATAATATTGGTTTCTCAAAAATCACTAGAATTTAAATCACCAATTTTAAACATGTGGAAGTCAAAGTTAGGAGTTTATTCAAGGTAAAATCAATATTATAATCCTTGCAACTATTGATACACAAGGCAACACTAGTCTATACTACAATCTTTTGTGGCAAACTTGTACAACCTACACTTTAATAAATATTAGTACTTAAGTAAATACTGAAGGCCACATAAAGTTAACAACAACCATGATTTACTTGATTGAGATTTGATCCATTAAAAGTCATATTAACATTTGTAATTAAGACTTCTATCCATATAAATACTTGAAAACATCAAATAAAGTCATAGTCAACAAACTATGTGTCTCCTCATTCAAGTTGACCAATAGTCTCAACACATGCATAGCCATAACCTCTTGATTTAATGTCTAAAGATAAGCCTTTATCCAAATGTTTTAATTTTGGACGTTTTGGACATTTGTACAATGAGAGGTATTTTTGTAACCCAGCACGTTTCCCTTTTCTGCAAATTTACAAATCTATGCCTAGTTAATCTCTCTCTTTTTCTATATTCAATTCTTCTCTCAATAGAGACCTTAATAGAAGCAAGTTCTACAACTTGTCCAAGCCAGTGCAAGGAAGTGGCTATTGTTTTAAGTCTACCACAATTAGACTCTACAGAAGGTTCACCACCACACTTGTTTGAATTAGCCTCTATGGAAGGTCCACCACTTGTCCAAGCTATATGGGGTTGTTTGAAGGTCTAACACACTTCTTGAGATTGGGATCTATGTATGGTTCACCTACCCATTCTAGCCTTGAAAGTATAAAACAGAGGGGATAATATGAGGGGATAATTCAAGCTCTTAAGTCTACGCTAGTGTTTTTTTTAATCTAAGGATTCATGACTCAAGAATTATAAGATTATTATGTACATTTAAACCTTTAATTCTTAAAGATGAAAAAGATGGACTCAAAAAAATACTACATAAAACAAAACCTAACATTAAGAAGACGGTTTGACGCTCCATCACCTATCCATGCTAGATCAATTGAAAGAATCTATCTCTATTGTTTGAAGGTCAATGTGTGATTGGAGTGTAGCTACCATGTTTATTACCATGAATGTTTTGGGGTAGAGATCCACCACTTGTCCAACATACTATCCATTGTGTTACGGAGGTTTAAGTCCAAGCTAGTTTGAAGGTCCACCATCTGTCTAATCTAGCTCTATTGAAAAAAGTTATGTCTATTGTTTGAAGGTCAAGTTGTGAATGGAGTGTAGCTACTATGTTTACTACCATGGACGGTTTGGGGCAGAGGTCCACCACTTGTCCTAGTTTAAATTGTGTTCTATAGGTTTTAGCCCAGGTTGGTTTGTAGGTCCACTACCTATCCAAGCTAGATCTATTGAACAAAGCTATCTCTATTGTTTCAAAGTGAGTGTGTGAATGGAGTGTATCTACTTTTTTTACTACCACGGATAGTTTGGGGAAAAGATCCACCACTTGTCCAACCTACTATCCATTATGTTATGGAGGTTTTAGCCCAAGATTGTTTGAAGGTCCACCACCTGTCCAAACTAGCTTCTTTGAAAGAAGCTATCTTTATTGTTTTAAGGTCAATGTGTGAATGGAGTGTAGCTAAGCTATCTTTATTGTTTTAAGGTCAATGTGTGAATGGAGTGTAGCTACTTTTTTAACTACCAGGGATGGTTTGGGGCAGAGGTCCATCACTTGTCCAACTTACTATCTATTGTGTTATGGAGATTTTAGCCCAAAGTTGTTTGAAGGTTCACCACCTATCCAAGATAGCTCTATTGAATAGTCCTATCTCTAGTCTCATCAAATGGATGGTTTGGGGTAGAGGTCCACCACTTGTCCAACCTACTATCCATTGTGTTATGGAGGTTTTAGCCCAAGTTGTTTGAAGGTCCACCACCTGTTCAAGCTAGCTCCATTGAAATAAGTTATCTCTATTGTTTCAAGGTCAATGTGTGAATGGAGTGAAGCTACTTTCTTCACTACCCATGGATGGTTTGGGGAAGAGGTGCACCACTTGTCCAACCTACTATCCAATGTGTCATGGAGGCTTTAGCACAAGGTGGTTTCAATCTAGCTCTATTGAAAGAAGCTATCTCTATTATTTGAAGGTCAATGTGTGAATGGAGTGTAGCTACTATATTTCTTACCATGGATAGTATGGGGTAGAGGTCCACCACTTGTCCAACCTACTATCTATTTTGTCATGGAGGTTTTATCTCAAGGTGGTGTGAAGGTGGCGCACCTATTCAAGCTATCTCTATTATTTGAAGGTCAATGCATGAATGGAGTGTAAATATTATCTCTATTACCATGGATGGTTTGGGACATAGGTCCACCACTTCTCCAACCTACTATCCCTTGTGTTATGGTGGGTTTAGCCCAAGGTGGTTTGAAAGTCCACCACTTGTCCAAGGTAGCATTATTCAACAGTACTATCTCTATTGTTTGAAGATCAATGCATTGACAGCGAACTCCAAACCCCGACGGACTCTAAAACGACGGGGGTTGAATGGCGTGCCTCGAGCCTGCCACGGTAAAGTGAACAGGGGGCACCACCTAGCTTTGAGCGGCTAGGACACAAAACCACGATGATATAAACACCGCAATCCTACACAGAGAGAGAGAGAGAGAGAGAGAGAGAGAGAGAGAGAGAGAGAGAGAGAGAGAGAGAGAGAGAGAGAGAGAGAGAGAGAGAGAGAGAGAGAGAGAGAGAGAGAGAGAGAGAGAGAGAGAGAGAGAGAGAGAGAGAGAGAGATTTGCAAATGATGAAAACCCTCAGGGATGTGAGGGTGAATTATTTCTGCAATATTTACAAAGTGGCATGCCGTGGTGGTAGAGAGGTAGGGAGAGGAGGTGGTGCAACCTACTTGGTGCGTTCTCTAAGACGATTCAGTGATTGTGAATACTTACGACCAAGAACGTGCATACCTGTGTGCATCGATCATTGGAGTCGAGAGATGGATGTGGTTCCCTTCACATGGTGTAATTCCCAAGGCAAACCCAACACACAAGCCTCCTCCCCGTGATGGTGATAGTGCCAATCCTTCCCACTACACTCTACCAAATTCTTGGCTCCTCATGAATTGCCCCCCCCCCCCAATAGTGACCTCTCAGTGCCAATTTATAGGTGTTGGCTGCTTGGATTATGGTAATCCCAATGTGGTTAGGGTAAGCTTAATCGGGGAGACAAAGCAAGTGGTGGGCCCGGTGTGGTTGACCCTTGCTTTGTTTTGGGAGGTTATTAAAAGATGGGAATCTCTAGGTGGGCCATTGTGACCATGACCTAGAGAGAGGGTATTTACAAAAAGTGGAAATTTACAATGGCTCGGGTGAAAACTGAAGATAATGATGAAAATAACCTAAAAATTACTTGGATGGCGTCGTGGTTGCGTGTTGCCAGCGACTGGTGTGCTGTTGGTGCGTCGGTGTCGAGCGTACTTCTTTTCGGAGTCAGCCGGGGCATGCCTTCGGCGCATTTTCTCTTTTTGTTGTTGGCGCGTGCTTTGGATCCTTCTTCTTTTATTTGTCGATGTCGTAGTCATTTTTCCTCCTTTGTATTTGTGGTGCGATGCGTATATGTGTGTGTGTGTGTATGTATTCGTGCATGAGGGCGGGTGTGTGTGTGTATGTATATGTATGTGTGTGCAAAAAACGTGCATGGGAAGGGGGGCTTTATATTTTTATATATATATATATAAATGTATTTTTGTTTTTTGTTTTTCTTTTTTTTTGTTGTTGATGACGGACGCCGGATGGCTTGCTTTTGTGCGAGGCGGATGGGGGGGGGGATATGGGGTAGGGGTAGAGAGAGAGTGTGTATTGCGTGTGTGTGTGTGTGTGTGTTTGGCCTGCTGCATGCGGGAGCGCCCGGGTGGGTGTGGGTGTGTATTGCGGACTGCGCGCATAGCGCCGAAGGGAGAGAGGGAACAGGGGGGGGGGGGTGATTTTTTGTGTGTGTGGTGAGAGAGAGAGAGAGAGAGAGAGAGAGAGAGAGAGAGAGAGAGAGAGAGAGAGAGAGAGAGAGAGAGAGAGAGAGAGAGAGAGAGAGAGAGAGAGAGAGAGAGAGGGGTGAGGCTTTGGAGTGGGGTAGGGGAGATGTGTGGGTGAGAGGGAGAGGGGGGGGGGGTTCTACTGTCTTGCATGGGAGCTTGAGGACGGGGGGGGGGGGGGGGGAATGAGGCCGAGGGGAGGGTGAGGCGATCGGGTGGGGAAGAGGGAGGAGGGGTCGGGGAGGGAATATTAGCGAGCCAAAGGGGGGGGGGGGGGGGAGGTAATGAGAGTGGGGGGGAAAATATAAGGGTGAGTGTAAGAATACGGAGAGTGGAGAGGGGGGGTTGACATACGGCTCACACCGAGGGAGAACGAGAGAGGGGTCGGGGGGGGGGGGGGGGTTTCAATGTTTTCGCCTGGCCGGGGAGGGTAAATTGGGAGAGAGAGATATTAGGGAAGGGGTATGCAAGGAAAATGAGAGAGAGAGAGAGAGAGAGAGAGAGAGAGAGAGAGAGAGAGAGAGAGAGAGAGAGAGAGAGAGATAGAGAGAGAGAGAGACGGTGTTTTTATCCAATGCCCGTAGGGCGGGGGGGGGGGGGGGAATAAGCTACGGTGGGGGGTTACAGAGAGTGGGGGGGGGGGAATGAGTCTTTTTTTTTTCTTTGATTTCTGAAATTTGGCTATCATTAGCCCTCTCCCTTTGGCTAGAGGCATTCATGCTTCTAGCCCTTCTCCTGCTTCTTCAGCTGTAGAGTTAGAGGGTTGTCCCTCTTCTGGAATGTCTAGCATGAATTTTGGGTCAAACCTAAGAAAATACCTTTTCAGTCTCCATCCATTGACCCTAGTCTTGTAAATTCTCCCATCAGCTTCCATCAGCTTATAGCTGCCGTTGTCATAGCGTTTCTTGATGATGAATGGCCCTTCCCATCTGGGTTGAAACTTCTTATCCTTCCTAGTGTCAAATCTGTTGTCGTATTGCAGTACTAACATGCCTTTTTCCAGTCCCTTTTCTTTAAGCCCTTGATTGAAAGTGAGCCGACGTCACTCTACCTATGCTGCATAGTGATTGATTGCTTCTTCCCTATCTAGTTGGAGTCCATCTATATCCAAGATGTGGTTTGGAAGGTTTACAATTGGACGGTGTGTCTGGCTAGCCAAGACTCGTAAGCTGGCTATTTGTACCTCAATGGGTAGAATTGCCTCCTTCCCATAAACTAGATGGAAAGGAGTGAAACCTAGTGATGTTCGGAACGTTGTTCTGTAGGCCCAAAGAGCTACCATGAGATGTTTATCCCAGTCCCCTGTGTGGTTGTTCACCTGTTTTGTGATGGTTTTGCAAATCATTCCATTAATAACCTTCTCTACCAGACCATTGCATTGTGGGTAGTATGGTGTGAAATGCCTACGTGTGATGCCTAATTTGTTCATCAATTCTCCCACCAAATCACCTCTGAATCCTGGTCCTCTATCTGATATTATCTCAAGAGGAGTGCCAAAACGGCAAACGATATGCTCAAAAATGAACTTTGCCACCTCTTGAGCTGTAATGCGAGTGGTGGCCGTTGCTTCTGTCCATCGCGTCATGTAGTCTACACCCACTATGATGTATAGTTTACCTGATTGGGCCCTTGGTAAGGGACCAATTGCATCTGTTCCCCATTTCTCAAAAGGACCATATGAAATGATAGGGGTTTGTGGCTCGTAGGTTAACGTGCGATCACTGGCCACTTGACAAGCCTTACATTTTTTACATCAATGGTGTACATCCCTGTTCAAACTAGGCCAAAAGTATCCTGCCTGTAGAATCTTCCTACTGGTGATATCTAGAGCAAAATGATCACCGTAGACGCCGTCATGGCAACTTGAAATTACCTCTGTGATTTCACTGGAGGTTGGCACCCGCCTGAGAACTTGATCTTTTCCCTTACAATACAAGTGGTCGTCTATAAGGCGGTACCTAGTAGCCTTCCTTACCAGCCATTGTTTTTGGCCTTTAGTGTGTCCTGCTGGACATTGTCCTGTATCTAGAAAGCTGATGATATCAGGCATAGCATCACTACCTTGGAAGAGGGGTAGTTTTAATTTGATTGCTCCTACGGGAACGTCTTGTATTCTTTCTTTACCTAGTGCATCTGCCTCTTGATTTTCTGCTCTGGGGACATGGAAGAGTTCACTGCTTCAAACTTCTTTAGAAGGTCCTTAACTTGGCGAAGTTGACCAAGTAAAACCTGATTTTTGAACTCTCGGGTGCCATTTGTCTGTCTTATCAAAAGCAAAGTGTCTCCGAACACATTCAGGCGCTGAATTCTTTGTGAAATACATTGTTCCAACCCAAGGATTAGGGCTGTGTATTTTGCTTCATTGTTGGAGTGGGAGTGTAATAACTGCCCTATGGAGAATACTCTTTCTTGTTGTTCATTGAAAATGACCATGCCTGTGCAGACTGATCCATTGTTCTCTTGTATGCTCCGTCAAAGAAAAGAGAGTGATCTCTCTCTAGATTAGGACTTATTATCGCTGGTGTTCCTTCCTTTTCTTCCGTGTTGACCTTCAGCTTCATCTCATAATGGCGATGAGTGAGAATTCTTGCTAAACTAGCCCTGGTGGAGTTTTCTACTTGCATGGTGTAGTCAAACTCTTGTAGTCTAATTAACCACTTTGAGATCCTAGATGAGACATCCATGTGTCGCATTACATATGGGAAAACCTCCTCCATTGTCATGATTACAAATGTTCTAGGCAAGAGATAGGAGCGGAACTTTGTGGTAGCAAACATTAGTGTCAGAACCATGTGTTCTACTTCGGTAAATCCTTTTTCTGATGGGGTCATGAATCAACTAGAGAAGTAAATAGGGCGCATGAAAGAAGTTTTGGGGTCCTTTTGCATTATCAATGCTTCTACTGTATCATTTCCCACACTAGGGTTCACATAAAATGGCTCGTCCCACTTAGGAGGTGAAATAGTGGGAAGCTTAGCTAGGATTTGCTTCACCTTAGTAAACTGCTACTCATTCTCTTCACTTCATGAGAAGACATCCCTCTGGGTGAGTTGTTGTAGGGTAAGGACCACTTGAGATAGCAGGTGAATGAACCTTCTTAAGTATCTTACCTTCTGAAGGAAAGAAACCAGCTGCTTGGCGATGGTGGGTGATGATAAAGATACTAGAGCCTGAATCTTGCTAGGGTCAACCTCGATTCCTTTTGCTGAAATTACATGACCAAGGAGAGTGACTTTGCTCTCACCAATGTGACACTTGTCCACGTTGAGTTGGCCACCCAAGGTTTGCAGCTTGGTGAAGCCATCATAGACTTTGCTTAAATGAAGGGCTCGTGAGCTATAGATGCCAAAATAATCTATGAAAACCCGTATTGATGTTCCAAAGTAGGGTTGGAAAACAAAATTCACATAGCGTTGAAACGTGGCTGGGGCGTTAGTGAGGCCAAACAGCATCACTCTGTAGGCAAAACCATCCCCAATGCTAATCTAAAAGTATCCTGAGTAGCCATCGCATACTGTGTATCGTTCGTGACCTGCCACTTCATTGAGTATTTCATCCTTGAATGGGAGGGGAAAGTGGTCTCTCTTCGTGGTTGCATTGAGAGGTTCATAATCCACATAGACTCTCCACTTACCATTTTTTTTTTTTGTGTGACTGCTATTGGGGAGACCCATTCTGAGTCTTCGACAGGATAGATGAAACCTACTTGTAACAAACTTCTCACTTCCTTAAGCAATGCCTCTTGTTGGATTACTCCAAGTCTTCTGAGCTTTTGTACTACGGGTTTACTGCCTTCCTTGAGCTTTATGTGGTGTTGCACTAGTGTAATTCCTGTGATCTTATCATATCCATCAATGAAAAAAGTAGTGAAGTTACTTAACATGGAGATGTACTCCTTCCTTTCTTCATTGGTCAACTCATTTGAGAGCATTTTTTGTAGCTTACCTGCATCCTCCATTGACTGCATACTTGATGATCCCTCTTGGTTTGCCGAGGTTGCTTCAGATTGTGTTAATCTGTCTGGGTTTTTAAGAACGAATCCCATTACTTCGATGCTACTGTCACTTCCATCGGTGGTGGTCGTCTCTTCTCCTGAGGCAGACGAGTAGTCGCTGGTGGACTCGTCCTCTGAAGCTTCCAAGATCATGTTGAGCTACTTTCCAGTCCTCATGTTGTAGAATATGGACTTCCCTTTAGCATCCTTCATCTGGATCATCCCGGTGCTCCAGTCTTGTTTAGCTTCCATAGCCATGAGCCAAGGCCTTCCAAGAATGATGGGGTAGCCCTCCCCTTTGTGTGGCATGACGAAGATGTCTACCTCCACTGCTGTATTGAATGCTTTTACTTTGACCGCATTTACAATGCCTAAGCATTTTACTCTTACATTGTTTGCCATCTTCGCTCAGTAGGGTGCCGGCCTACTTACCTCTAGACCTAGATGGTGCATCATCTTCTCACTCATGACGCATATTTGCACGCAACCATCTATGTAGACGTTTGAAATCCATTTCCCTTTGATGTGAGCATCCATGGTTGGTAGGATGTCGTCGAGATCCCTCCCAGAGATAGCCCCAACTATCCGTGGTCTTGATATCCTGGTCCTTATTATTTTTGTCCATTGCCTCCTCATTCTGGGTGCAAGGTGGAGTAAGTGGGGCCACGTTATATTCGGGCCCTGCATTAACACATCATGAACTAAGTCATAGGGTTGTGCATAATCACCTAGTGAGAAGTCCACGATGTCTATCTTCCGTCGCGGTTTAGCTGCTTGCTTGCTAGACTCGGCCTTCCCTTTCATCTTCTCTTCTCTTTGAGATGCCTCCTTGTGCCTCCCACGCTTCACTCCCATAGCATCCACTTCTTCTACCTTCGCTTTTCCTTTGTGCTTCTCTCGAGATGATTATTCTACCTTCGCTTTCCCTTTAGCCTCTGAGATAATAACACTCACCGCTTGGTTCACAGCAGGTGGTGGGGGTAGTGGCAGAATGAGAGGTTGGGGTGGTGGTTGCTGTTGTATAGGTGGTCGAAGGATTTGGAGGTGGTTGATGCGGCGACTCAGTAGGTCTTGTTGTTCTTCTGATGCCTCCTGTGGTTGGACTCTATGATTGGCTGTGGTGGCCACTGGGGTTGGTTGGGCCGAGCTTGTTTCCTCTGACTCGTTTACTCTTGCTTGCATTCGCAGCTTCTTATCTTTAAAGCGGGCTACTTTGACTGCCAACTCATTTGTTGCAGGAAACCTTCCCTTCACCTTCTCTCTAAGCGGCGACCATAGACCAGCAATGAAACGGTCCTTCTTTAGGAAATTAGGTGCTCCTTCGCCTTCCTCCAGTGTGGCAACCCATCTCTCCCATAAGTCCACAAACTTTGACTCGTAGGTGGCATACTCCAGCATGCCTCCCTGCTTTAATTCTATCAGTAGCTGCCATAGCTTCTCCGAGGTTGTGCCTCCATCAAACCTCTTTACAAAATCAACCCTTAACACATCCCATGCATTCTTGGTAGCCTGGGGCAATGCATTATACCAGGACAGTAGAGGAAAAATTCTCAGTCGGTCGTGAAACGTTGTCATCTTTGTTGGAGACGACACAAGCAATGTCGAAATCATCCAAAAAGTCGATGGTGAGATCCTCTCCCTTCTTTCTACTGAACGTGGGGAAAGAAACACTTGCCACGGTGGTGGTGACTCAGGAAATTACAAACCTTTTTTTTTCCTTTTTTTAAATTTTAACATCAACAGTAGCGGCTCATAGCGGCTTTTTACAAGGGTGGATGGATAGGTTAAAATAGGATAAAAATAGAGACATTAAAGGAATGATAGGGTTTGGGGAATTGAGGATTTCTCCTAGAACCGCCACACCGAATAGGTAAATGATTTTCTGTTGGTAGAAGACTTTCCTATCTACATAGATATTCACATGCATATGCTGCAGGAATCTGAACTGGAATGCCGTCGGCCCGTTTTCCATCATGCACAGAGGGTGGAATTCTTACTTATACTCTTACCATGCCAGTGTTGATGAGTCGGCACATCCACAAGAGGTCGTCGCCTTTCATGGGCTCCACCTTTCCTTCATTGCTCAATACGTATAGGGTGATGGCGACGTGTCTGACCACTCCCAGGCTTTTGGCTAATAGCAATTGCAGGTAATTTCCATAATCGGCGTGTTGCATGAATTCTACTCCATTCAGTTGCAGATCATCTCCAGCCCACTGGGTTTCTCCCGTGGTAGATAGCTTCTTCAGGATAAGTTGTACAGGGAGAGGAGGAAGGTCCTCCACTCGCTTCCCAAAACAGCGAAAGCAGTAGCCGAACCACTCTTCTCTAAGACATGGGAATCTTCTTACCACTTCTTCTTCTGGATTGTCGAAGTGGATTGGTAGCACTCGCATGCGTCGTGCAAATCGGTAGGCGACCTTTCGCCGCTTAGTTCGGATGACTTCTTCTTTGGAAAAGTGGGTACAACCCGGCTCTCTGAGATTGAAGCACTTGCTTGGTCAGATGATTCTCCCTTCGGGGTTTCCAGACTAGCTTATCTTCTCCTTGTCTTTGGCTCGAGCAGCCCCTTTAGGCCACTTTGGAGTTATATCTTTGAATGCAGTTTCTTTAGAGAAAAGAGGTCTCACCATTTGCTTCCCTTCCTTGACGTGAATGATTTCTTCGCGATGAATGTCGATGTAGATGACTTCAGCCCTTTTGTGTTAAGTATGGAGCCTGATTTACCCTTGTAATTTTCTGTGGTAAAAGCGCACATTTGTAAGGCCCCCATTATGAGGAGAAGCCATCATGTGTGAAGGAAAATCACTCACTGGAAACCAAAATTTTCACGGACAAGAATCAGGGGCAACTTTAAAGGCGGAAATATTTTTTTCGCGGGAATATTATGGCAGGCGGCGGCCGGAAAGTGGTCGGAAAACAAACCGGTCGGTTGGCCGGTGGCCGGTAGTCAATGGCCGATGGCCGGTGGTCGGAAGTCAATGGCCGGTGGCCGGTGGTCGGAAGTCAATGGCCGGTGGCTGGTGGCCGAATTCAAAAGCGGACTTGTCTTCTCAAGGGCGGCCACACATGGGCGGATTGGAGGGTCCGATTTGGACTTATTCGCACAAGGGCGGCTACACATGGCTGTCTCTCATAAGAGAGGGCAGCCCTTTTGGCCTATAAAAGGAGACCATTTCTACACACATTTCATAGTGTGAAGTTGATGCAACAAGGTGAGTGTGAGATGGTGAGAGTGAAGCAAGGCAGGAGATCCATTAAGGGTATAATCCCTTTGTAAACTACTTCTTGTTTTGAAGTACTAAAGCCATTGAGTGGCTGCTTTCCCGTGGACGTAGCCCACATTGAGTGAACCACGTATATCGTGTGTACTCTCTCTCTCTCTACTCTATAATCTCATGTATATAAATCTGTCTCTCTCCATTAAGTAATCTACTCAATTATCTATTTAGCTACGTCTTATTTCCTAACAACTGGTATCAGAGCAAGGTTTGCTTGTAGCTAAATTATCTCAAGGAAAGGATTCCTTGAATTGAGTGGGAGTTATGGCGGAGGAAGGGAAGCTCAAGATTGAGAAGTTCAGCGGCAAAAACTACCAACATTGGAAGATGCAGATTGAAGACTATCTCTACCAGAAGGACCTCTATTTGCCACTAGGCGGTCTTGCGAAGAAGCCGCAACAATGGCAGATGAAGCATGGATTGTCCTTGATCGAAAGGCACTGGGAACAATCCGGTTAAGCTTGGCGTCAACGGTGGCCTTCAATGTTTCGGAGATGAAGACCACGGAGGACTTGATGAAGTCACTTGACGACTTCTACGAGAAACCATCGGCATCCAATAAGGTATTTCTTATGAAGCGCTTGTTCAATCTAAAGATGGCAGAGAATGGTTCAGTTGCAGAACACCTAAATGACTTTAACACAAACATAAGTCAACTTCGATAAGTGAAAATCAATTTCGATGACGAAGTGCGAGCTCTCCTTATACTATCATCTCTACCGGATAGTTGGGACAGCCTTGTGATGGCTGTAAGTAATTCTATCTCTGGCACAAATACTCTTAAGTTTGATGATGTTGTGGGTGTTCTCCTAAGCGAGGAAATGCGAAGGAGAAGCACAGGAGAATCATCAAGTGCTGCACTATCAGTGGAAACAAGAGGAAGGCTTAAGGAGAGGTTCAAAAACCAAAAGGGTCGTGATCGCTCAAGGCGGAGCAAGTCACGCACAAAGTCAGTTCTTGAATGTTGGAACTGCGGCAAGAAGGGCCACGTCAAGAAGGATTGCTGGTCCAAGAAGAAGAAGGAGACAGAGTCTCAAGACAACAAGCCAACATCGGAGGCCAATGTGGCAGGTAAAGTAGAGCAAGATGCTCTAATTCTCTCATTAGACAATGTGTCTAATTCCTGGATAGTAGATTCCGGGGCTTCATTCCATGCGACACCACACAAGCAACATTTCCAAGACTACACCAAAGGTAATTTTGGGTATGTATACTTGGGAGATGATGAAGCTTGTGAGATTGTCGGCAAAGGTACAGTTTCTGTCAAAACTGCTAACGGAAATGAATGGAAGCTTAAAGATGTTAGGCATGTTCCTTCTCTTCGCAAAAATTTGATCTCTACAGGACAATTGGACGATGAAGGTCACAACATTGCATTCGGAAACAAACGGTGGAAGATCTCAAAGGGATCTTTGGTGGTTGCCAAGGGTGAAAAAGTCGGTACACTTTACTTGTGTACTGTTAGCACGCAACCTTCAGCTTGTGCAGCAACTACAGAAGTTGACAGTGCGGTGTGGCACTACCGACTTGGGCATATGAGTGCCAAAGGAATGCAAATCCTTCAAACAAAGAAGCTTCTACCAGGTTTGAAAGAAGTGGACTTAGAGTTCTGTGAAGATTGTGTTTATGGTAAACAAAAGAGGGTAAAATTTTAAAAATCAGGAAATGAAAGAAAAATAAAAAACTTGAGTTGGTTCATTCTGATGTTTGGGGTCCTGCAAGTACACCATCACTTGGTGGCTCATTGTACTATGTAACATTCATAGACGATGCGACTAGAAAAACATGGGTTTATGTCATGAAGAATAAATCCGATGTATTTTCCATATTTCAAAGGTGGAAAGCCTTTGTGGAGAATGAAACAGGTACCAAGGTTAAATGCCTCAGATCCGACAATGGAGGCGAATATTGCAGCCAAGCTTTTGAAAGATTTTGTGCTAGCAATGGCATTCGGAGGCAAAGGAAACCCCAAGGACACTCAACAAAAAAATGGGGATTCGGAAGGAAAGGATGAACACAGGAAAATCATGGAACGAGCACGAAGCATGCTGCTACATGCAGGACTACCGCTTGAGCTTTTGGCGGAAGCTGTAATTACGTCTGTGTACTTAATCAATCGGTCACCTCAACGGCTTTGGATGGGGGAGTTCCAGAAGGGGCATGGACAGGTATAAACCGTGTGAATTATGCATTTCTCAATGTGTTTGGGTGTGAGGCTTTGATGCACATAGATAGAAGCCTAAGATCAAAGTTAGATGCAAGTCCAAAAAAGTGTTTCTTCATTGGCTATGGAGAAGGAGACTTTGGGTATCGCCTATGGAATCCTAAAGATGGTAAAATCTTAAGGAGTAGGGATGTAATTTTTAACGAACAAAATATGTACAAAGATTACTTGGAAAGAAAACAAACAAAAGAAACAGGTGATGAGTACATGGAGCTTGAGGACGGTGAAGACTCAAGGACTGCAAACGGTGACAATGTGCAACAACGTCAACCAAATGAGGAGCCTCAACCTATTCCCCGAAGATCTACAAGAGCAAGTAGACCTCCAGAAAGGTTTGTTCCTTCCTTCAACCATCTCTTGATCTCAGATTCTGGAGAGCCGGAATCATATGAAGAAGCTATGCAACATGAATCCAAAGAATAATGGACGAAGAGCATGCAAGTGGAGATGGGACTCTACATCGCAACCAAACATGGAGTTGGTTGAGTTGCCTAAAGGTAAGAGGGCACTTCAAAACAAATGGTGTGTACAAGCTAAAGGAAGAAGAAGGTGGGAAGAAAAGGTACAAGTCTAGGCTTGTGGTAAAAGGTTTTTCTCAAAAGAAAGGTATTGACTTCAATGAAATATTTTCTCCTGTTGTAAAAATGAACTCAATTAGGCTTGTCTTAAGCCTTGTGGCTGCTCATGATCTAAATCTCGAGCAAATGGATGTAAATACGGCATTCCCTCACGGTGACTTAGAGGAGGAAATCTACATGCTTCAACCAAAGGGGTATGAAGTAAAAGGTAAGGAGAAAATGGTTTGCAGATTAAAGAAGAGCTTGTATGGTTTAAAGCAAGCATCAAGACAATGGTACTTGAAGTTTGATCGATGGATGTTGGATCATGGATTCACAAGATGCAACTCGGATCACTACGTCTACACGGAGAATTTGGGAGATGGGAAATTCATCATCCTAATGTTGTATGTTGATGACATGTTGATTGCAAGTGCTAACATGCAAGACATCAAAGACCTAAAAGAGGAGCTGTCCAAATCTTTTTCAATGAAAGATTTAGGTGCTGCAAAGAGGATACTTGGTATGAAAATATCAAGGGACAGGGCGAAGAAGACAATAAAGCTATCTCAAGAAGATTACATCAAGAAGGTACTAGAAAGGTTTGCAATGCAAAATGCAAAACCAGTTTCTACACCTTTGGTTGGTCATTTTAAACTAACGAAGGATATGTGTCCAAAGACACAAGAGGAGATAGCCTATATGTCTAAAGTTCCATATGCGATACTTAGGTATCTAAAAGGGACAACAACAAATGCTTTGTATTTTGGAGGAACTGATATTTTTCTAGAAGGGTATGCTAATGCAGATATGGCAGGTGACAAAGATACTCGAAGGAGCACTAATGGCTATGTGTTCATGGTTGGAGGCACAACAGTAAGCTGGGCTTCAAAGCTGCAGAAAGTGGTTTCACTTTCTACCACGGAAGCAGAGTATGTAGCAATGACGGAGGCAAGCAAAGAAATTCTGTGGCTTCACAGATTCTTAGAAGAGCTTGGATTCAAACAAGACAATTGTGTGTTATACAGTGATAGCCAAAGCGCTATCCATCTTGCGAAGAACTCAGCCTTTCATTCAAGGACAAAGCACATTGAGGTGAGATATCACTTCATATGCACTCTTTTGGAAGAGGGACAACTAAAGCTAGGAAAGGTGCATATAAGTGAAAATCCTGCAGACATGTTTACAAAGGTGGTCAACAAGGAGAAGTTGAGCTTTTTCTCATCTTCAATCGGCATTCAAGGATAAGAAGCTAGAATGGAAAGCAGTCACAGGTTTGGTTTGGAGATCAGTCTCCAAGTGGGAGATTGTTAAGTATGGAGCCTGATTTACCCTTGTAATTTTCTGTGGTAAAAGCGCACATTTGTAAGGCCCCCATTATGAGGAGAAGCCATCATGCGTGAAGGAAAATCACTCACCGGAAACCAAAATTTTCACGGACAAGAATCAGGGGCAACTTTAAAGGTAGAATATTCTTTTTCGCCGGAATATTATGGCCGGACGGCAGCCGGAAAGTGGTCGGAACACAACCGGTCGGTTGGACGGTGGCCGATAGTCAATGGCCGATGGCCGGTGGTCAGAAGTCAATGGCCGATGGCCGGTGGTTGGAAGTCAATGGCCGGTGGCCGAATTCAAAAGCGGACTTGTCTTCTCAAGGGCGGCCACACATGGGCGGATTGGAGGGTCCGATTTGGACTTATTCACACAAGGGCGGCTACACATGGCTGTCTCTCATAAGAGAGGGCAGCCCTTTTGGCCTATAAAAGGAGGCCATTTCTACACACATTTCATAGTGTGAAGTTGATGCAACAAGGTGAGTGTGAGGTGGTGAGAGTGAAGCAAGGCGGGAGCTCCATTAAGGGTATAATCCCTTTGTAAATTCATAGTGTGAGTTGATGCAACAAGGTGAGTGTGAGGTGGTGAGAGTGAAGCAAAGCAAGGCGGGAGCTCCATTAAGGGTATAATCCCTTTGTAAACTACTTCTTGTTTTGAAGTACTAGAGCCATTGAGTGGCTGCTTTCCCGTGGACGTAGCCCACATTGGGTGAACCACGTATATCGTGTGTACTCTCTCTCTCTCTCTACTCTATAATCTCATGTATATAAATCTGTCTCTCTCCATTAAGTAATCTACTCAATTATCTATTTAGCTACGTCTTATTTCCTAACATTTTGCTGCCTTCGTTGCTGACACTCATTGACAGTGTGCCTTGGTTGACGACAGTGATTGCACTTCACCAATCTCCCACCTGATGCTTTCGATTTATAGTTAGAACGAGCGACACAAGATGGAGAATTTACCTCTTGAATGTTGATGACACTGCATCCTAGCAGTAGCACCTCAATGAAGGCGGCTAGTGCCTCCTTCGTCTCCTCTTCTTCCATACTCAAGTTAGAAAATTCCTTCACCCACTCGTCCATGATTGATACTGGGCGTCACTTTCAGCATTGTAAACTGAAGGGTCATAGAAAAGATCTCCTCAGTGGGGGCACCAAATGACGGACGCAAAGCGAACCTCGAACCCCGATGGCCTCTAAAATGACGGGGGCCAAATGGCGCGCCTCGAGCCTGCCACGGTAAAGTGAACAGGGGACACCACCTAGCTTTGAGAGGCTAGGACGCAAAACCACAATGATATGAACACCGCAAGCCTACACACCAAGAGAGAGAGAAGAGAGAGAAGAGAAGAAGAAGAGAGAGAGAGAGAAGAGAGAGAGAGAGAAGAAGAGAGAGAGGGAGGAGAGGAGAGAGAGAGAGAGGATTTTTGCAAATGATGAAAACCCTCGGGGGTGTGAGGGTGAATTATTTCTGCAATATTACAAAGTGGCATGCCGTGGTGGTAGAGAGGTAGGGAGAGGAGGTGGTGCAACCTACTTGGTGCGTCTCTAAGACGACTCAATGATTGTGAATACATACGACCAAGAACGTGCATGCGTGTGGTGCATCGACCATTGGAGTCGAGAGATGGATGTGGTTCCCTTCCATGGTGCAATTCCCAAGGCAAACCCAACCACAAGCCTTCTCCCCGTGATGGTGATAGTGCCAATCCTTCCCACTACACTCTACCAAATGCTTCTCCTCATAACTGCCCCCCCCCCCCCCCCCCCCCCCCCCCACCCCCCCCCCCCCCCCCCCCCCCTCACCACCAATTTTTATAGGTGTTGGCTGCTTGGATTATGGTAATCCCAGTGTGGTTAGGGTAAGCTTAATCAGGGAGACAAAGCAAGTGGTGGGCCCGGTGTGGTTGACCCTTGCTTTGTTTTGGGAGGTTATTAAAAGATGGGAATCTCTAGGTGGGCCTTTGTGACCATCACCTAGAGAGAGGATATTTACAAAAAGTGGAAATGTACAATGGCTCGGGTGAAAACTGAAGATAATGATGAAAATAACCTATAAATTAATGGGATGGCGTCATGGTTGCGTGTTGCCGGCGAATGGTGTGTTGCTGGTGCGTCGCTGTCGAGAGTACTTCTTTTCAAAGTCGATCGGGGCATGCCTTCGGTGCATTTTCTCTTTTTGTTGTTGGTGGCACGTGCTTTGGATCCTTCTTCTTTTATTTGTCGATGTCGTAGTCGTTTTTCCTCCTTTGTATTTGTGGTGCGATGCGTATATGCGTGTGTGTGTGTGTATGTATATGTATGTGTGTGCGAAAATGTGCGTGGGAAGGGGGATTGATTTTATATATATATACAATATATATATATATTATATATGGATTTTTGTTTTTGTTTTTTTTGTTGTTGATGGCGGACGGCGGATGGCCTGCTTCTGCGCAAGGTGGATGGGGGGGGGGGGGGGGGGGGGGATATGGGGTAGGGGTAGAGAGAGTGTGTGTGCGGTGTGTGTGTGTGTGTGTATGTAGGTATGGTGTGCGGTGTGTATTGTGTGTGGTGTGTGTTTGGCCTGCTGCCCGCGCGAGCACCCGGGTGTGTGTGTGTGTGGGAGGGGGGGGGGGGGGGGGGGGGGGGGGGGGTGATTGTTTGTGTGTGTGGTGAGAGAGAGAGAGAGAGAGAGAATTCCGCTACTTGCGTGGCCTGAGCGCCCAGGTGAGTGAGAGAGAGAGTTTTTCGCGGACTGAGTTGAGAGAGATTGTGAGGAGAGGGAGGGGTGAGGTGTGGATGAGAGAGAGAGAGAGAGAGGAGAGAGAGAGAGAGAGAGAGAGTGAGGGAGAGGGAGGGGTGAGGCTTTGGAGTGGGGTAGGGGAGATGTGTGCATGAGAGGGAGAGGGGGGGGGGTTCTACTGTCTTGCATGGGTGCTTGAGGATGAGGGGGGGGAAACAAGTCAATGGGTGGGAATGAGGGAATCTATCAGCGGGCCAAGAGGGGGGGGAATGAGGCTGAGGGGAGGGGAATGAGGTCAAGGGGAGGGTGAGGCGAGCGGTGGGGAAGAGGGAGGAGGGGCGGGGAGGGAATATTAGCGGGCCAAAGGGGGGGGGGGGGGGGTTTCCATACGGCTCACATCGAGGAGAATGAGAGAGGGGTCGGGGGGGGGGGGGGGGGGGGGGGGGGGTCAAATTTTCCGCCTGCCCGGGGAGGGTAAATTGGGAGAGAGAGATATTAGGAAAGGGGTATGTAGGGACAATGAGAGAGAGAGAGAGAGAGAGAGAGAGAGAGAGAGAGAGAGAGAGAAGAGAGAGAGAGAGAGAGAGAGAGAGAGAGGGAGTTTTTTATCCAATGCCCGTAGGGGAGGGGGGGGGGGGGGGGGGGAGGGGGGAATAAGCTACGGTGGGGGGGTACTGAGAGTGGGGGGGGGAAATGAGTTTTTTTTTTCTTTGATTTCCGAAAGTCGGCTATCAGAATGAATGGAGGGTTTGGGATAGAGGTCCGTCACTTGTCCAACCTAATAACCATTGTGTTATGGAGGTTTTAGCCCAAGGTGGTTTGAAGGTCCACCACCTGTCAAAGCTAGCTCTGTTGAATAATCCTATCTCTACTCTAATAGCGTGGATGGTTCTGGGTAGAGGTCAATCACTTGTCCACCTTACTATTTCTTGTGTTATAAAGTTTTTAGCCCAAGGTGGGTTTGAAGCTCCACCACCTGTCCAAGCTAGATGTAGTGAAAGAAGCTATCTCTATTGTTTGAAGGTCATGTCCAAACTACATTAGGAAATTTCGGAGGTCATTTGGAGGGCCATATGAAGGAGAGAGAAAATAGAGCGCGTCCAATGAGCAGGAGGGCTACGTTACGTAGGAAAATACATGGAAAGACTCAAAAAATATGAAAATAATTAAAAACTTTCACGAATCTAGGATTGTGGCATCGTAACTTCTTTGCTTTTACCGAGCTGTTAGGTGCATCTGTGGTCCCACTGCTGATATTCTCTTATGGTCATTAACGTACTGGAGGGTGACCATTAAGCCCGCACAAGATATTGGAATTCTAAAACACTTTCCCTCCATTAGCATACTTTCAAAGTGAATCTCCCTCCAGAGATATGGCTTTCCACGTCTTCTCGCCCAAGAAGCTCTAGGTGTTTATGGTCTCTCACACCAACTATCAGCACCTGCACTTTGCCTAGAATGCCAAGTAGTAGAATATCCTCAATTACAATATCAACTTCAATAAGTGCAAAGAACCAATGGGTTGGACAAAGGATAAACAAAGGTTCATGGGTCCTCATGCAACCAAGAAGTGCCAAGAGGTCTAGTGCTATCAATGTTTACCACTCAGCATGGAAGGCCAGAGTCTTGGATTTCAAAGTTGAAATCGGAAAAAGATCTGTAAAGGAAGTTCTTGTTCAACATGTGTTTACCCATCCAGACGTGATAGCAAACGGTGGAAATGTGTCAGAGATATACATCATAACCACGTTGCAATTTTAAGTATTCTTCACATTTCAACTGCATTTGATTTGTCATTTCACTTATTGATACTCTCATTTTAACTTTTCTTATATATTTTGCAACGTTTATCCCTCTTCTTATGAGCAATGGCTTCATTCTTCACATCTCAACTACATTAGATTTGTCATTTTGACTTATTGATACTCTTAGTTTAATTGTTATATATTTTGCAGATGTTTATCCCTCTTCTTATGAGCAATGGGAGCCTGTGGAGTGCATAATAGGCCTCTTCCTTGTCGTTCATGCCCACATTGGTTCTCTACAGTATTCAGGGAGAAGCAGCAAAAGCCTGGCTGATGAAGGAATATTTTTCTATGACCACTTCTACCAACTCTACCCAGGGAACAAGAATGGCATGTTGGTGAAAGTGCCTCTACCAACCGACTGGAACACTATGGACTGACCAGTTCTTGAGGAAACAATGGTGGAGGCAATGCGAAGTAAGCTCTACAAGGATATACAAAGGTATCTACATAGCTCTATTCCCACCAAACTAGTTAGAATTGTAAACTTTTGTCCTGTTGCACTGTTCATAGAGTTGTTTCATAACTACAATATACGTGTTACAAAAACTATGTTCATGTGCAAGTCATTTCAGCAGTCATCTTGTGACAAACGTCTTGACAGAGGATGGTATGTAAAGGAAGAGATTGGCATACGATGAGAGGTCGTGCTTGACACTCTAGTTGGCAAGTACATGATTGCAAGCCAATCACTGTTAGTCTCCTAAATTTGGTATATGCGATCACAAATGCTCAGATGTAAGTACATTCCTATGGACCAGGTTTCTACAGGTTTGGAAGATAATCCTGTTGTGGATGTGGAAGTGTTTGATAAAGAGCATGGCCTAATGTTGGTGGTTACAATAAGGGAGCTATGCAGTCTTCTGTAGTTGCGGCATGACATAATTGAAGAGTCAATGGATAGGGACCTTTCAGATTTTTCCTTTTTCCTAGCTGGCCGTAAGCTGATGGGGCGTAGGGAAAAAGATATTTTGTGCAAAGAGTTGGATGGTCGGGTTGAAATAGTGTCAATGTAACAAAGATTCTTGTGAACCCAAGTGTATACGAATGACTTTCAATACATGAAGTTTTTTTGAGCTCATTTGTCAATTGTGCTCTGTAAATATAAGTGTTCTTGAAATACATTTCTTTAGCCATTGCCACATCTCTCTCTCTCTCTCTCTCTCTCTCTCTCTCTCTCTCTCTCTCTCTCTCTCTCAATGTTAGGCAAGACAAAGACATGATAGAAGAGTCATATTAATTCATTAGAAAGTAAAAACTCGTCCGTGAACAATGGACTGAGATACAATTTCTGTAAGTATGGAATCAAAATGTCTTCAAGGTAAAAATCAAAGTTATGCCCCTCAAAAGAGGGTGGTGAAATAGCTGTTCCTAGTGGATTTAGATCTCCCTTTTCAAGAGTATCATCAATCAGTAGTGTATTATTTGCATCAAAGGGTACATTGATTTGGCTAAACGGTTTGTACAAAAGAGGTAAGTGTGGTTTTTTAGGGTGGTAGTGGCCCTCGATGGTAACGCATTTTCTTTGATCATACAAAAAGGAAAAATTTGACGTATGAGCACCGCATACACCACAAACTATTGTAACTAGTGGCGACAAGTTTTGCCTTTGCATTGAAGACCATACAGCAACTCTGAAGTGCAGAAGAAGAAACTGAATAAATTCTTTGGTTCCTGGATGAACCACGACTTGACAAGTACCCATCCGAAATGTTTGCAAATCCTCAAAGGGGTCTGCTATACCCAGAGGCACGCGCATCAGTAGCAATCCATTGATGTCCAAGATAATCAACCTATGTAAAAGTTGACAAGTATGTATAAGTAGTTAGAAGCTGAACATATTTTGCCATACTTGAATAGACATTATCGGAACAACCGTATCTACAGGTAGCAAGGGTCCATACTAG